>NC_046155.1:185815929-186115929 GCF_011064425.1 Rattus rattus
TGGGAGGAGAACACCCATAAGGAAGGGGAGGAGGGAGGGGGATGTTTGCTTGGAAACCGTGAAAGGGAATAACACTGAAAATGTATATAAGAAATACTCAAGTTAATAAAAAAAAAAAAAAAAAAAAAAAAGATGGGCAAGAGATGTGGGTTTCAAATGGGAAAAAACTAGCAAAGTACATTAAACATACCCGTGAATGCGTCATAATAAAATGTATTAATATAAAATTAAATAACCATTTCACACAGATGAAACTGAATACAATGCTGAATCTGGACTCACAGCAATTTTATTTGTGCTCATCAAAGGTGAATGTGCTTTTCCTTCCTACGATAAACTCTCCATCATCTCATTTTTCTCTGTCTGTACATTTGCTACCTAGGACACAGGTACAAGTTCATGCACATGTAAAATAGTGTTATTTAAATGTACAACAAAATCTAGAAGAGAAAAGAAACTCTGTTTGCCTGATCATAAATGCTAAATACTACATATCACAACACACAAGAAAAAATGGCCTATATTTTTGATGCTTTCTCTGCAGTTCATATTCAAAAACATGCATCACACCACAATAACAAGTAAACTCTCCTACTTGGCTATGAAAATTGTATAAGAAGTGTTTACTCATTAAACAAAGGTTCACTTCCCACTTACTATTTTCTTCTAAAATACTAATTGTAAGAATTCTGCATAGTGAGTACTAGAACATAAAATTAGCAAAGTCAAGATAGAAAAAAAAGATAAGCTAAAAGAAACTGGTCAAAAGGAGGTATTGATCTGTGAGAACTGAGGGTTCGATTTGGAAATCATATTTTAGAACTCAAATAGTCAGCTTAGTTTCTCATTAAAAATAATGGGGAAGAAGAGTGCTAGGCCTTAGGCAGTATTTGAAATGAGGAATAAAGGTCTAACATTCTCTATTTTCTTAAATATTTTAAAAGCAATATTTACTATTATTCAGGACATTTCTGGATTTGCCATGATTTTTAATTCTCAAGAAAATGTAAGCACAGTTTTTCTTTAGATATTCTGTATGTGTCACTGCTGTACGTAGCCCATACTATATTCTCAATGATATCTAATGCTCTAAACATGAGGCTACTTTTCCCTGACATGGGATTTGTGAGACAATGGTCAGTGTGTAACCATGATTTCAGACTCTAAGAGTCCTTCCTGAAGATGGATCAACTAACATAATCGACTGATATTATTACAAGTATTCACATAAACAGATTTTGAGGCAGTCCTGAGACCAAATTTCACAAAGTGGAATCTTTCCAGGGACCTTAATTTCCACAAACATGTGTGATGTCATTCATGTAGCTACACAACCCTCATCTATATTTATCAACTCAGTTTACCACATGAACAGTGGACATCAGATGAACATCCCCAGGAGATAGTATCAAAGATTGCTCCAGGGGTGAGGAAACAGCTGTAAAAAAGGAAACAGGAATGCAGATGTAGCATCTCCCTTGGCCACAGTGATAAAAGTACATGGGGATATATGGGTGTCTGTTTGATTTGCTGATCTGTGTGGCACTTCACAAACCATTCTGCCCAGCCTCAGAGAAGGAAAAATATGTTCATTTTGACTTTATCTTTCTTGCTCCTGAACATTCCACTTCATTTGTCTGGTTTTATTTATCCCACCTGCTCTTGGAGAATAAAGCAGAATAAAGACAAGAATGGAAACGAGAGAATTGGCTGTTTCTTCTTGATTCAAGCAGTAAAAAGGCCTGTGGAGAAAGAGTATTTCAGTCATTTTTTCAATACACAGTAAGTGCTTTTATATTTTCCATGTAGATGTGATCACGAATATTTCCTGAACCTCTTGAAGTTGTGGAACAAAGCAATTATAAGGGTATTTTGTACCATGTTATTAATCTGCAAAACTAGAAAGAACTCCAAATTCTATTAGAGACAACGCTATATTACTACTTTAAAGTGACAGAGAGGTTTTTTTACAGCCTTCTTTCCACTTACCAGGATAGACCTGAGTAATAAAACAACTTCCAGGCATTAACAATCACACATATTCCCCTTCTAGAATGTTTCCATAGCACAGTAGCACAATGATATATTATTGAAAGATATAATTTTTATGACTTTATACTGTGTGTTTTTATGCAAATGAGCAGAATCAGCTGATGATCCTTCCATGAGTGGGCAACTTTAGTGCTTGTACTGAGACCACCAATGTTGGAGACACATCTAGCAGTGCAGAACTTTCATATAGAAAATCAGTTACTTTCTTAAATTTGCTCCATGTGGTCCCCATTTACGTACTGAAGCTGCACCAAGAATTGATGTAAGAATGCTTTCCTCTGTACACTTCATATTTTGATCTATTTTAAATTCACTGGCATTTAAGTCTTACCAAGTCCAGTTCTTCCCTCTCTCTTTAGAATAAGACGGAATGTAGTGACTATAAAAATATGTTTGCATTCTTTGAAAGTGATATTATTACTGATAGTGGTAGCTAGTTATTTCCCTTGTTATTATCATGGGTAATAACTGTGGCAATTGATAGTTGGCAATATTAGAGGTTAAGGATAGAGGAGTTACCTAATAGCTCATTTTTGCCATTATTTAAGGTGCATATGTCTTCCCTCTTCACTTCTCTGTTATTTAGCCTGACATTTTTAATATTTAGTACGTTATGTGTCTTTGTCAGTAATCTTAGAAAATATAGTTGCATATTTTTCCAGTGTGAGAACTGGGAACATTTTGTTTCTGTGGGCTTCTGATAATCTTTTTCAGACACAGTACTTTAGACCACAAAGCCACTGTGATCATTCAAGTACTTTATGTTTCTTAAGTTTGCATGTGCAGGAGTCAGTGTTTGATTTGTACTAGTACTAGTCTCAAATTTCTGTCATTTGTCAATGAAATTTTTAAAGACATCTTTTATTGTGTATTCATAAAGAATATTCTAAAAGGGGTTGTCTTTATAAAAAAGACATGACAGATGTACAATATCTAGTTGGAATGCAGATATTTAACTCAGTAAAAATTAATAATGAAGTAATATATTTGATGTTTATAAGTCAGATGTTTTGAAATAATTCTGAAATGATATGAGACATTATTTTTTCCTAAACATAAACACAAATAGAATTATTCCACTGCAACTGAATTTTAGAAAGAACATTTAAGATAAGTATGCTTCTGTTGGGATATGATAAATATATTGCCCCCTAATGAAAGTGAATTTTATTGACATGAACCAAATATTGCCACAGAAGACATTTCTGCCTTAGCCAATATAGTCACTTTTATACAAACATACCATAAGCTCAATGGCATGAGTACATCCAATGTATTTCACATATTTCTCACTAATTTCAAATGAATATGTGACCACTTTTACTATTTGATCAAAGCATTTGGCGATTTATTTACAATCTTTGCAAACATTCAAATAAAGAGAAGAAAAATTCAGTGAGAACATCATAATAGTACATCTCATGGGACACGACATCTCATGAACATGTCAAGGTTTTATGAGCTTCCGGCTTCTTTTGTCATCTCAACCTCATTACAGAAGACAAATCACCCTTAAGGGGTTTGGGGGAATACATTCCAGTACAGTATTGTTCTTTCGTGGACTGAAAATGATATTTGTAAATTGTTGTCTTTATAAACACTGCAACATTTTACAGAAAACACACTGAAATCTACAAGTATTCTCTTGTCTTGGCTTTTTCCATGATTGAAGTCAACCGGAACCCTGATCTATTGCCAAATATGTCTCTAGTATTTTCATTTCAAGAAAACATTTGTGATTGGGAATATGACATACCAACTTTCACTCAAATGAATTTACATGATCATGGGATTCTCCCTAATTATACCTGTAGAGATGACATGCCGTGTGGAGTGGCACTTTCAGGATTATACTGGGTAACAACTCTGAAACTTTATACAATCCTAAACAACTTCATATCTCGGCAGGTAAGTGTGTGTGAGTGTGTGTGTGTGTGTGTGTGTGTGTGTGTGTGTGTACTTGTGTGTGTGTAGATGTGTATTAGGGGCAGGTTGGGAATTCATGAAAATCAGGTATCACTTGGAGCCCCCATAATCTTACGAGGCCTGAGCCAATCTATGTAGTTCAAGGGTCCTATTCAGAGTCTTGATGGAGCTTTCAAATGTCCTTGTATGATAGAGAGATGAGGGAAGAAATAATAGCTATCTGAGATTTCTAGAAATCTCCAGGAAAATGTGTTTATAAATTCTCAGAAATACATTGTACGTCATGCTGCTTTCTGTGTTCTAGTTCCCTCATCTTACTTACGGACCCTTTGATCCCATTCTGAGTGATCATGAAAAATTTCCCTATCTATATCAGATGGCCTCTGATGATACATCTCTAGCCCCTGCCCTGGTCTCCTTCATAATTAATTTTAGTTGGAACTGGATAGGGTTGGTCATCTCAGACAACAATCAAGGTTTCCAATTTCTCTCTTATTTGACAAGAGAGATGGAAAAAAATGCAATTTGCTTTGCTTTTGTCAGCATGATCCCAGTCGATATGCATTTATACATGTCAAGAGCTGAAGTGTATTACAACCAAATCATGACATCATCTACAAATGTTGTTATCATTTATGGCAACACAGGAAGTACTTTAGCTGTGAGCTTTAGAATGTGGGAATCTCTAAGTATACAGAGAATATGGATCACCACTGCAGAGTGGGATGTCACTCCAAGTAAGAAAGACACTTTATATGGGTTATTTGCTTTTGGACACCACCATGGTGAGATTTCTGGTTTTAAAACTTTTGTCCAGACATTGAATCCTTTCACAAACTCAGATGAAAATCTGGTAAAGCTGGAATGGATGTACTTTAACTGTGAAGTCTCAGCATCTAAATGTAAGACACTGAAGAACTGCTCTTCCAATCTCTCATTGGAATGGCTAATGGCTAATACTTTTGAAATGACCTTTACTGAAGGAAGTTACGACATATACAATGCTGTGTATGCTATTGCCCATGTACTCCATGAGATGACTTTTCAAAAGTTTCATAATCTGCCCACCGCCAATGGGAAAGAACAAAATTACCTCTGCAACAAGGTAGTGCTTCTTATATCATTTAACATTTCCTGTTTTCAATGTCTTTAAGAGTCTCTTTGATGCCCAAACCAAGTGTACTAGGAACTATTTTTTAACCTAGAGTGATTTTTGAATACTTTTCCTACTGATTATATAAATCTAGATGTTGTTATATACCTCTAATGTAAAAAGCCTGGAGTAGAAGGCATAATTTGTCAATGTAGCATTGTGATTTGTTACAGATTACCTGATATAATCACACATATTCTAATATTGAAAACATATCCAGTGCTTCCAAATAGACCAACTCAATGATGAAGCCTTGTTCATTAGTTGTTAAATATGTAGTAATCATTGTAGGGTGTTGTTTTAAATAGAAATCCAAATTTATGCTGTTCCCACAGTAGGTTATGGATATCACTTGGTACTCTGAGAGTATTTACATAGAGAATAATGCAAGGATTCAATTTACTACATTCCTGTGTGCTCATTTGTGTGGATGTATATCTCTCACCTTATATTTGTATGTTTCTGTGTTTCTGTATATCTTGTGTTTATCTATCAGTTTCTCTATATTCTGTGTATATTGATATCTATCTATCTATCTATCTATCTATCTATCTATCTATCTATCTATCTATGCTCTTTGTATATGTGTCTATATATGTTGGTTTAGGGTAATTAACATAAAATGGACTGTTTTTCAATTCCTTTTGTATTTTTGATTATGTATAAGTGTATACTCCTGTGTATATTTATCAACACATGTTTCTGCATGTGTCTGTAGGTTTTGTGTGGTTTGTGAATTTTCTATCATTTATATATAATTCTTTTGCTTTGCCTATGTTTCTGTATGAGAGCATCAATTTGTCTGTGTGACAATGTCACTCTGTGTGTGTGTCAGTATATGTGTATGTCTACTTACGTATATTCTTCTGAGCATGTGTTTCCATGTGGTTCTATGTGTGTGCACCTGGGTAATTGTTTTGTGAGTTTCTGCATCTGTTTGACTATTTTGATGCATATTCTGTTTCAGTGTGTATCTGTACATTCATGTGTATTTGGGCATGTATGTGTATGTTTGTGTAAATAACTGTGTGCTCCAGTTATATGTGCCTCTCTATATAGATCCAAGGCTCTCCCTTTTCATGTATCTGTATTTTCATATGGCAAAATATGTTGGTGTCACATGCATGTGTGTGCTCCTGTGGTAATTTCCTCTTAGAGAACAAAATAACAGAAACATTATAATTTTGTTTATCTCTTTGCTTTCACTGAAATTTTTCACCTACATATGGTCAATAAAGTTGCCTTTAATATTGAATAATAATGCATTTTCTTACCTTAAGCAGGAAAATATACTCAGAAGTATCTTGCCTGTCTTTCAGCTGGGTGGCCCTCTGAGAAAGATCCACTTCACTAATCCAGTTGGAGACAGAGTAAATATGAATCAAGAAGACAAACTGCAGGAAGAATATGACATTTTCTACATTTGGAATTTTCCAAAGGGACTTGAATTTAAAGTGAAAATAGGACTATTTAGTCCATTTTTTATAAATGGTCAACAGTTACATTTATCTGGAGATGTGATAGAGTGGGCAAGAGGAAGTACACAGGTGGGTTTGGCCTAACTGTACTCATTGCTATTCATTGCTACATATGCAATTGGAGTCCAGGGTCAGTCCATGAATAGCCTTTGGGTAGTGGCTTAGTCCTGGAAGCTCTGGTTGGTTGGCATTGTTGTTCATATGGGGTCTCACGTTCCTTCAAGCTCTTTCAGTTCTTTCTAAGATTCCTTCAATGGGGGTCCCCGTTCTCAGTTCAGTGGTTTAATGATGGCATTCGCCTATGTATTTGCTGTATTCTGGCTGTGTCTCTCAGGAGAGATCTACATCCAGTTCCTGTCAGACTGCACTTCTTTGCTTCATCCATCTTATCTAGTTTGGTGGCTGAATATGTATGGGCCACATGTGGGGCAGGCTCTTAATGGGCATTCCTTCAGTGTCTGTTCTAAACTTTGCTTCCCTATCCCTTCCTAAGCATATTCTTGTTCCCCTTTTAAAGGAGTGAAGCATCCGCTTATTGGTCATCCTTCTTGAATTTCATGTGTTCTGTGCATCTTGGATAATTCGAGCATTTGGGCTAATATGCACTTATCAATGATTGCATACCATGTGTGTTTTTCTGTGATTGCGTTATCTCACTCAGGATGATATTTTCCAGTTCGATCCATTTGCCTATGAATTTCATAATGTCATTGCTTTTGATAGCTGAGTAATATTCCATTGTGTAGAAGTACCACATTTTCTGTATCCATTCCTCTGTTGAAGGGCATCTGGGTTCTTTCAGCTTCTGGCTATTATAAATAAGGCTGCTATGAACATAGTGGAGCATGTGTCTTTGTTATATGTTGGGACATCTTTTGGGTATATACCCAAGAGAGGTATAACTGGGTCCTCAGGTAGTGCAATGTCCAATTTTCTGAGGAAGTTACAGATTGGTTTCCAGAATGGTTGTACCAGTCTGCAATCCCAGCAACAATGGAGGAGTGTTCCTCTTTCTCCACATCCTCGCCAGCATTTGCTGTCACCTGAACTTTTGATCTTAGCCATTCTCACTGGTGCGAGGTGAAATCTCAGGGTTGTTTTGGTTTGCATTTCCCTTATGAATAAAGATGTTGAACATTTCTTTAGGTGTTTCTCAGCCATTTGGCATTCCTCAGTTGTGAATTCTTTGTTTAGGTCTGAACCTCACTGAGGATTTCTTTTTTTTTTTTAATAAATTCTTTTTTTTAGATTTATTCATTTATTATATATAAGTACACTGTAGCTGTCTTCAGACACACACCAGAAGAGGGCATCAGATCTCTTTACAGATGGTTGTGAGCCACCATGTGGTTGCTGGGATTTGAACTCAGGACCTCTGGAAGAGCAGTCGGTGCTCTTAACCGCTGAGCCATCTCTCCAGCCCCTCACTGAGGATTTCTAACATGAATGTAATGTATTTTTATCAGATCAGAATTTGTTTCTTACATTTAACATTAATTTAAACTGTTTTAGAAGACAGTTTGAAGTTATTTCCAGTAAAGTTAGCAATATTCAATTGGTACTTTTCTTACTACTATCGAATGATTTCCACTCATATGATGAACCTCTTCAAAAGATGTTTAAAGACCCTTGTTCATTGTAAGGATAGAGTAAATTCAACATAATAAAGTCATTGATTTTTATTGTGTGATATTAAGTCTGTTGACCAACTTGTCCTAAATTTCCAACATCTCAAGCTAATCAGACAGAAACATTTTAATGACAATTTTAGATACTTTATGAACTACATCTTGTTTTTTCAGTTATAAAAACTATAGAAATTAGAAAAATAATGGGATAGGTATTTTTCTGCATGTCTATCAATGTAGCACCTGCATGTATGGATATAGGGATGAGTGAAGAGTTATTAGAATCTAAGATACTTGCAAAATCTCCATGCCACTCTGTGGGTACTTGAAATCAATTTGTGTCCTCTTTAGTGGTGGTAATTGTTCTTGAGACCTGCAGCCCTGACTCATACCTTGGAAAAGATAATGTTGAATAAGGAAGCTTTTTGGCCCCACTAATTCTTGCATGAGTCATTCAACCAAACAAGGATATGCATAGCTTACTTCCCAATATGAGGAGAAATTGCAAGTAATAAAAATTTGCCTTTTGAGGAAATTTGAAAATGAAATATTTTATATATATACTAGGTTTACTTTAGGTATGAAATCTGATATCTTGGTTTTAATGTGTCATATTCAAACTCCTCCCTAAAAATCATTGGATAAATGTCTTCAGGTTTGATGTGAAGTGATTCCCAGGTTTCTCAGACAGTGTAAAATTTATAATCACTATTTTTCCTCATTATGTGTAAGAATATAATTCATACTTAAAAGAATGTAAGAACTAAAACTGTAGATACAGAGCTACATGTCCATATTAAAGATAGAATTGCAATCTTATGTGTGTTCTAACCAAGCCTCACTTCATGTACATGTAGTGGAAGTCTATAGATTTTTCAAAAGGCAACCAGTGTTCTATTTACATATATAATAAACTCAGTGTGGAGACTAATAAATGGAAAGATGGAAACATCAGGGAAATAAGGTCCCAAACTTTAGAGTCATAAACTTAAGAGAGAGTATATTCAACGTTATACTAAACAAAAAATTGAAGAATTAAGATAAGAATATTAAAACTCTTAAAGATCACAGTAACCCCATCTGGGTGAATACAATGAAAGAATGAACACTTTTTACAATAAGACTATGATTGTGTAAATGACAGAGAACATCCAGAGGTATAAAGTAATGAAAGAATTTCAAACTAAAATATATATCAGAAAAACAAAATAAACCAAATTAATATCTTAATGAAAAGACTCACAAAATGAATACTTCCAAGTTGAGGAGAGAATGGCAAGAATTGAAGACAAGGCAAAAGTATTAGAAACTTCAAACCAAAACAAAGATTAAACAACATGAACAATGAAAATGATAGTGATTAAGGAAGTGTGATTAAGAGATCACTTTAGGAACCTTTGGGGACAATATAAGGAAGGACATATTCTTTTTATAAAGATTGAATCAATTGTATGGATATCTGACTAATAGAGAAGTGCAAATAGCAAATAATCAATTTTAAAATGAAAATTCCTTGACATATTTGACTTAAAATTTGTTTTGGAAGAAAGGAAGAATTTGAAAGCCGCAGGAGAGAACCTTGTGTCATAGAAAGTCCTTCTCTGGATAAGAGCAGGTTCCACCAGCATCACTCATTTTAAAATGAAAGAAGTTAATTAATTTATTCATTGATTAATTTTACACTGAGACACTAGTTTACACTTTCTACTCTGTTCTTATTCCTTCCATCTTTTCCCTCCTTTCCATCCAATACTTCTTCCTTCTTCAGAAAAGGGGAGCCCCAATGCTCAGATATGAACAAGCTTGGCATATCATGTTGCATAATAACTAAGCACAGTTTCCTGTTCTCCTAAGAGGACAGGGGAGTCTGCCAAATAGGAGTAAAGTTTCCCAAATCAGACAACAAATTCAGTCACAGAACCTGCTAACACATAATGACCAAATTTCACAAAGGCTTTATATATTAGAAGACCTATGTTTGTCCCATGCATCATTTGCAGTAAGTGGTTCAGTCTTACTTACTGCAACCTAACCCTAGGATACCAGGTAGGTTGATTATGCAGGTTTTCTTGTGTCCTTGATCCCTCTGGTTCCTACAATCCTTTGTTTCCCTCTTATCCAGGATTTCTCAAACTTTGCCTATTGTTTGGGTTTTGTGCCCTGAATCTGTTTCTGACAATTCTCTCTGAAGATGGTTATGCTAGGTTCTTGCCTGCAAATATAACAAAATATTAATACCAGCATCAGTGGTGGCCTTTCTCTCATTGCAAATTCTCAAGCTGCTGCAGTCACTGGTTAACTATCCCCTGATCTTCTACTACAATTTTACTTCCCCCATCTTCATGCAGGGTAAATTGTAGGTTGAAAGTTTTGTTGATGGGGTGTGGTCTCAATCCCAACACTGGAAATCTTGCCTAGTTATTGGAAATGACCATTCCAGGCTCCACATCCCAGTTTGCTCAGAAACTTACCCAGGGTATTCCTCATAGATATTTGGGAGTTTCCATTGCCCTACGAATTAGCTTGACTCAGAGATACCAATCTATCTTAGTGCTCTCTCCAAACAATCTGTTTTCTTTGTCTTCCCCTTCTGTTCTCATCCCACTGCACTCCCATTCAGTCTCCAAACCCATTCACCAATGATGTCGATTCTATCTCCCTTCTCAGGGAGAAACCCATGTCCCACTTTGTGCTATCCTTGTTACTTAGCTTCTTTAGTTATGTGCATTTAAACCCACCATGGATATTCTTAAATGAGAATTCTGAGATATGTATTTAAAACATTTAAAGACATAACTGCTACTACAGTGAATTTATGCTTTATAGAAAGAGACAGAAGAAATTTCATGTTGAACACAATTACAATAAATTATAACTAATAAAGGAGCACTATGAAAGACATTAAAGGAACTCCACCATATTTAAATGTAAGGTGAACACAAGAGGTCGAAAATAACATATAAATACCACTTGACAAGATAACAAATATTAAAAAATATCAAATATTTAAATAAAAACTAAATAATAATTTATCTATAATTTTTAGTAATAAGTGACGGTTTGTGGATAAAATTGTCCTAGTCTACTGGGATCTGGATCATCCCGCTCCTTCACTTTTATTTTGATTTTCACCAACTTTTCCTTTTCCTGTCTCATTTCTAGACTTTCCCTAACCCACTCTCCCTCCCAAGCCTTTCTTCTCATCCAATAAAAGGTTTCGCGTTATCTTCACTTGCCTTGCTGCAAAATGACATCATTCTACACTCAAAGGCCTTACGATGAAAAACTATTAGAAAAACATCAAATATTGAAATAACAACTAAAACACAATTTACACATATTTTTTAGTAATAATTGAATTTCGTGGTCACCTTCTCTAATTAAAAATCACAGATAATGTGTTTAGTTTATTTTTAACATAATATTTTATTTACTCTTCAAATTTCCTATTATGCACTGTGCTAACATTCAATTCCCAGTCCATTCATGTTTGTCTCTCCATGACAGCACCTGACAAAATATAAAAATTAAAGCTAAAAAGTCCAAATTTTGTTATTTATGTATTTACTGGATGAGATGGTTTGTATATGACTGACCCAGGGAGTGGCACTATTTCAAGGTGCGGCCTTGTTGTGTTGGTGTGTCAATGTGGGTATGGGTTTAAAGACCCTCATCCTAGCTGCCTAGAACTCAATATTCTGCTAGCAGCTTTAAGATGAAATGTAGAACTCTCAGCTCTGCCTGGATGCTGCTATGTTCCTGCCTTAACATTAATGGACTGAACTTCTGAACCTTTAAGCCAGGCCAAATTAAATGTTGTCATTAGAAGATTTGTCTTAGTTATGGTGTTTGCTCACAGGAGTAAAACCCTAAATAAGAAACTGGAGCACAGTCAAACTCTACCCCATAAATAGAACTTAGTTGTTCCCTCCCAAACTCCTTCAAGATACCCTCAATTTTGCAAAGCTCACTTCAGATTTCTTACCATATACTTTAAGAGTTCTTTTAATGGCTTCCTGTTTAAACTTATCTTCTTTCTTAGATTGTGGGGGAAGTATGGGGGTTGGAATGATAGGAGTTGTTACACAAAAATTTTATGTACCTCCTTCACATCAATGAATCACTCATATCACTTCTAAAGTAGTTTCCTAGCATCTTAAAAGGAGCAGAAAGCAAAGATAATGGGATTCTACATGGTTTCCAGTAGTTACAGAGAAAAACACATGGGGCCTAGCAGGAATGGGGCTACAGATCCAGACAAGGCCCTCATAATGAACACAGCCTATGAACATCAAAATGGTTTCAGGCTACAGTCAAGAGCATAAAAATTCCAAAGTCTTCAGTCAAAATATGTGCCATGGAAATCAACATTTTCTCTAAATGCAATAGGACCATGGATCCAGACACAGCCACTACTAGCAGCAGAGATCCATACATCACTCTAATTTCAGATAGCAGTGTGGTTCACTCAGATCAGTAAGTTTCCTGCTGATAACAGAACTCATGGACCTCAGCATGAGTTCAATTACCAACTTAGTCTAAGGGTACCCACATTGCATTTGGTGGTAACACTGATCATGGACATCAATACATATCCCATTGACAGCAGGACCTCTGGCCTAAACATGCACCATTATGACAGTGTCCACCATATATATTTGCACAAACTTTGGTAGTAACACAGAACACAGACATCAAAAAAGTCTCTGGGTACTGTAGGATAACAGGTCCAGATATGGCTCCTGTTAGCAATGTGAAGCAAGTATCACATTGGCTAGCCATAACAGAACAGGACACTCACATAAATATGGCCAGTATGGGAAAGACTGATCTAAACAGCTAGACATTGTTTTGTGACCTCTATGGCCAGGGTGTGTAAAAAATCCTTTCCCTTATACATATCAACTTCTGGAAAAAAGGGTCAGGGGAAGCAACAAAATGAAGTAGAACAGAAGAATCATAATTAGAATTTAACATCATTTATCTTTTGTTCACTTGCCTGAAATAATCTTGACTAAACATCTTCTAACACATGTCAATATCACAACTGAAAGATAAGTCCCTGTGTGTTTTAATATGCATTAATTAATCCCAGCAGCTGGTTTGCTAACAGCCTCAATTGTTTATGTTACCAAATGAAAGAGATACACAGAGTCTTTAAATTTTAATGCACAGTAGCTGAGTCACTGCCGAATTTCCATGCTGCTAATTCTGAGTTATTACTTGCTACTTTTATATTCTATTTCAGTTGTTCTTAACTCTACTTAGAGAGCTGTCTTGGCCGCATATTTTGGCCCAGAACCTGGCACACTCACCTTGCTTTTCTAACCCATATGGACACTCTCTCCCCTCTGTTTGCACTACTGTTTAGCATGACAGACCTCTTTCTTCCTCCTTCTTCTCTTCCCAAATCCAGGGAACCCAGGAATTCTGCCTCTTTCTGTCCTTGCAAGCTATTGCCTGTTGGCATCTTTATTTATCAGTCAGGACCAACTGGGGGCAGATTCCCAGAAGCTACTTGAAGGTACTCTAGTGCAAACAGTTTTTTGGAAACACAGTTAGCATTTATGACATAGGCAGCTTCAGTTGTGCAAAAATTATTTTATGCCAAGGTACAACATATTTGTATCATTTAAATGTAAAACATCTCAAGATAAACTTAATCATAGCATTATATTATCCAAAAGCAGGCAGAAAAGGCTCTTAACAAAGTCTAGGTTCTGTTCAGATTTTAATAAAGGAGAACAAACAAAAACTGACAAATTAAGAGAACATATGTTGCCATAATAAAGTTTTCTGCAGGAAATTTATTGATGGCATTTCAGTTTATGGATAGGGGAATCAAAGAATTTCCATTAAACCTAGAAATTTGGTCAAGGTTTTGTAGTGACACATGTCTTTAATCTACATTCTGTGTATCAAAAGTCAGGATAATTTCTTTCCACTCATGGCTAGTCTGCCTTTTCTATTTAATCTACTCAAAACAGGGCTGAAATGGATACTCTGCTTTAAATAAAATGAGCAGGATATGGATAAGGAAATGTACTTTCTCACCTCATCATCAAAAATAGTCTTTAAAACCTTACTAAATGTGAAAATAAACAATAAAAAATAAATACAGAAACAGAAGGAAAACACTCTGCCCTGATCTATAAGAAGTTGAGATCTAGTAATACTACACAATGAGACCCTTTTTCAACAACAACAACAATAACAACAACAACAACAAAAGAAAAGGAAAAGTTGTGATTAATCGTATTTTTGGAGAATGTGATGTGAGCCTGTAAATAATGTAGTCTGCGATGGCACCCTCAAATTACATGAAACAAAGGATGCAATTTCACCATGCAGAAACCAGAAAAATTTGATTACAGCATTTGGACACCCCTCACAAGATTGCAAATTCAGCATGCACAAATCAGCAGAATTCCAGTGCATCATATGGAAACCCATCACAAGATTCATTGTAATGCCAAGATTTCCTTAATTTAAGAAATACCTCAATTAACTTTAAGGAACCTCAATTTTCATGCTATTTTCAGGCTCCACATAGCCTGTTCACTTCAGTAAACACTCAGTTCATTGTACAGAAAGTGAGCAACTCCTCATCACAAAAACAATGGCCCTCTTCCTATGCAGTTCATTTTCTCTTTCCATTTAGTTTGTTTTAGTTTTCAGTCTTATGGTATTGAGGTTATTTTGGTTATCTGGTGTTTGAGGCATTTTTTCCCATTTTTGTATGTTATTTACTTGCACTTTGCTACTATATTGCTGTTATTTAACACTAACTACAAGAAAAGTAAGGAGGAAACATTTTGAATTGGCTCATGGGTTATACTCAAGTGAAGACAAGGTATGGATCTGTATAATGCAAACTTAGTCACTTTTGTCAGTTTTGTTAAGAAAATTTTTAGTAGATAAAATATAATGAAACTTAGTCACTCATGGAACTCAGCTTACTGGCTTTTCTGCATGATTTCTAAGGTACCACTGCCTACAAAGAACACTGCTCCCAATAACGTGCACACTCCTACATCAATTATCCATTTAAAATATGCTTCATAGATATGATCACAGGCTAGTCTGATGGAGATGATTTCTTTATTAGGTTCTCTGGCCTTTATCCTGTAGTTTGTGTTAAGAATTAAATAAAATAACCACCTTGCAATCCCTGCACTGTTTGCAAACAGGACACTATGAACTCTTCTTTTTGAATTCCAAGTTGATGGGAAACAATTCAACTTTTCCTTAATTTTTCCATATATTGACGTCTGTCAACACACAATGCAGTAAATGATACTGGTAATGTTGATGTATGTGAATTAAGCATTTTAATATCATATGATAATACAATATAATTTTTGAAGGTGTAAGTAAAACTCCTGATAGCAGGATATGTCTATGTTTCTTTAGATGCCGACCTCTGTGTGCAGTGCTGATTGTGGTCCAGGATTTAGAAAATTCAGAAAGAAGGAAATGTCAGCCTGCTGTTTTGATTGCAGTCCCTGCCCAGAAAATGAAATTTCTAATGAGACAAGTGTGTATTTCCTGCAGGGATAAGTTCCTCAAATTGATTATCATCTTACACAAATATGGGAATGCTGAAGTGGTCTAAAATGAAACATTAATATGTATATATATACACATATATACATATATACATATATATACACACATATATGACTTTCCTAGGTTAATAATTCTAGGAATACAATAATTTAAAATGTCATTATTAAAAAATAACTTGTCATATATCTTTGACTCATTGAAAATTTTTAGTAGATAAAATATTCTCAAACAGTTTTGTTAAGAAAATTTCAGTGTTAGTGGGTTCTAGGAAAGATCATTTCTAGTGATTTATCCTCTATAAAAATATATGTAGATCATGAATCTCTAAAGGATTTATTTACATTGTCTTGATATATGTAGCCTTACATAAGTTTATGCATACCTATCCAGTCCAGAAGCACATGGAGGACAGAATCAGGCATGTGGCTACAAGGAACCAAATCGAAGTCCTCTTTAAGACTCATGAAGAGGGCAAAGAATAATTTGAATTATTATCAAAAACTGTTAAGAAAGAGATAGGAGATTTTGCATAATAAAAAGACATTCTTTTTTTCTAATGCTTGGTAATATTTGAAGTGTAGAAAATTGAGAATCAGTGATGGCACATGATGTGTAAATGTTAGGAGTCCTCTATTAAATGCTAGTAAAAATACTACCTAGTTAATATTTTCCACAATAGCATACATTAAAATTGTTTTGTCCGGAAAGGATTACCACACTTTTCAAGTGGTATTGGTACTTATATAGCCCATATTTGTCAAAAAACAATCTAGTCAGGAAGAACTGAATATAATTGGCTGTCATGCATTTATTCCCTTATTTTTGTGTTATCCTCTACAATTAAATGGAATTCCTTAAAGGCTTTTATGGCCTGCAAGTTGGCTTAGCCATTAAATCCTTTTCCACTAAGTATATTGGTGTAAGTTTATCCCCAGAACACATATAATAGGAGGTAAACAACGCCTACTTGTTATTTTCTGGAAATTTTCCAATATGTTAGAAGTAAAATGTACACATAAGTAATTCAGAAAGGCTGTTTGGATACCCTTGGCATTTGGTGCTGGGAACCAAAGTCAAGAACTTTCTAAGAGCAACATATTCTCTTCACATCCAAGCTGAATTCCTATTTCCTGAAGGAATTTAATGATAGCAACTGTCAGTAAAAGTAGTGCCTTGTATAAAAGACTTCAGACCTCAGAAGCATATTACCCCTTATTGCAATTATGCAATGATTCATTCAGTTTAATGGCAATCAGATTTCCTAGAAAAATAATGGTGGGAATTACAGAACATTTTACCTTTAGTGATAGGGTTACTGCTTTTTATGAAAAAACCTTAGGAATGTGTTGTTGCTATGGTCAAATGTTTTTTATTTTTGCAGTTATAAACATTGATATTTTATGATATAATATTTAATATATAATATAATATATAATATATTTTATACATAGAAACTCCTCATTCTCAGAATTATATCTCACCTATATAAACCCAATTACTCTCATGTTCATGAGAATATGTATTACTTTTACAAGTAAACACACATAAATATACAGACCCATGTTAAATGATCACAACAATATTGTAAAATCGAGAAAAAAATGTGTGATTTTTATGTACCATAACAACAAGAAGCATTAAAAATGGGAACAATTATTTGATATAGCAAAGACATTCAATGTATTCTCAGCAACCAGATTGACATGTTAAAATACTTCTTCTATATACTTAAACGAAATATCCTGACAACAAAATTGCTGAAGCTACACTACTAATACCTTAATTTTTCCATTAGATGTGGAGCTGTGTGTCCTGTGCCCAGAGGACCAATATGCCAACATGGGGCAGAACGACTGCATTCAAAAAGCTCTTATCTTTCTCAGTTATGAAGACCCCCTGGGGATGGCACTTTCTTTAATGGCCTTGGGCTTCTCTGCATTCACAGCTGTGGTTCTTGGCATCTTTGTGAAGCACCACAGTACTCCCATTGTTAAGGCCAATAACAGCACTCTCACCTACATCTTGCTCATCTCACTCATTTTTTGTTTCCTTTGCCCCTTGCTCTTCATCGGCCATCCAAACTCGGCCACGTGCATCCTACAGCAAATCACATTTGGAGTTGTATTCACAGTGGCTATTTCCACAGTGTTAGCCAAAACAATTACTGTCATTCTGGCATTCAAAGTCACAGCCCCTCAAAGAATGAGGAAGTTCTTTCTTGTTTCTGGAGTGTCCAACTACATCATTCCCATCTGCACTCTCATCCAAGTTATTGTCTTTGCAGTCTGGTTAGGAGTTTCTCCACCTTCTGTTGACATTGATACTCAATCAGAGCATGGTCACATCATCATTGTTTGCAACAAGGGTTCAGTCACTGCTTTTTACTGTGTTCTGGGATACCTGGCCTGCCTGACCTTTGTGAGCTTCACTCTGGCTTTCCTTTCAAGAAACCTGCCTGGGGCCTTCAATGAAGCCAAGTCCATAACATTCTGCATGCTGGTGGTCTGCAGTGTCTGGGTCACTTTCCTCCCTGTTTACCACAGCACAAAAGGCAAGGTCATGGTTGCTGTTGAGATCTTTTCCATTTTGGCTTCCAGTTCAGGGATGCTGGTATGCATTTTTGTTCCCAAATGTTACATAATACTGCTTAGACCAGAAGAAAATTCTCTTAAAATGATCAGGGAGAAAACATCTTCCCATACTCATGTTTCATAATCTCTGCCTGGCACATATATAGTTGGTTCATAATCACCAAATTTTGGATTACATTACCATACCTATTTATTTTGGGAATGATATTCCTACTTCCTTTTATGGTTTTACTGAGCAATATCATGTGTACTGAGGTCTACATTATCTCCTAAAATCATCCACAATGTTCAACAATTGTCTTCTTTGTCAGAAAGAGCAAAGAGAATCCTGATCCATTTGAGGACTTAGAAGAATTCTTCTATGAACACAGCAGAGGGAGGAATATTTTTCAAAATAGTTTGTAGAATATTTCAGAGAATGGATTGATGTCTCAGCAATTAAAACAATGCCTTGTTGTTGTAGAGGAACTGATTCAATGCTCAACACCACAAACTGCTATTAACAACATCCTGTAGCAATAGCTACAAAGGATCAGATGGTCTCTTCTGGGCTCCAAATTTGCCTGAATTTATTTATGCACATAATAACACAACACACACAAAATAAAATTACAATGATTTTTTTAAATATAGTAAAATATTACAAACACTTTACACTGGCATTCTATCTTTCAGTGTTCCATTTTGGTATTAGAATTACAGGAACCTACAGAGAAAGGATGGAATATGCGTAGAAATGACTGGGTTCTTTAGGAATTTTACAAAAGATCCCTCAGCTTTAAGTATATAATAAAAGAAACACTACTAAAATCAAAAGGGAAAGCAGAGCTTATTGAAGTAACCTCTCCTATCTGTGAAATTTAGATGACTGTGCAAAAATCTGCCTTGACACCGTAGACTAATCTGTGTTAACCAGCTAGTGGAAGTCAGTGCTGAGAGCAGCTGATGAGGACAAGTCCAGAAATCAGTTGGGGTTGATGATTCTTGCAGCAAGCAGTTAGCGAAGAGAAAGTGCATAAAGCCACCATTTACTCACAGAGAGAGAGAGAGAGAGAGAGAGAGAGAGAGAGAGAGAGAGAGAGAGAGAGAGAGAGAAGAGTGAGGGAGAAGGGGAGAGGGGGAGAGGGTTAGGGAGGGAGGCAGACAAGGTCCAGCAGCAGACATACTCACAGGCAGACAGACAGAAAGACACATACATATTAACATGTTAGAAGAATGGAGCAATGCTCTGAAAAGCAGGCTCCGAGCATTTCACATATACACATATATACATACAAACACTTACTGGTGGGTGGATGAAACAAAATTCTAAAAAGCAGGCTTCAAGGAATTCACACTCAATATACATACATATATACACATAATATACATACATATTTAGACCCAATTGCTGGAAGACACAAGCTTCAACACACACCCAAACAAGCTTTACAGGTACATACACATATAGATATGATTGATGGAACAAAGTTTCAACACACTCTCACATAAACTTTACACATATACATACACATAAACACACACACAAATATATACATACATTTACATACATATATATACATATATACACATATATACACACACATATATACACACACATATACACACACACATATATACACACACACACATATACACACACACATATATTTTATATATATATATATATATATATATATATATATATATATGGTGGAAAGAACAAAGTTCCAACAAACTCTCGTGCAAACTTATACATGTACATACATACACATATTCAGTAGGTAAAAAGAACAATGTTTTGACCATTTCATTCTTTCTCCCATGGTTTATATAGCCCTGACAATTCTTTCAGTCAGTGTAAGTTTATGTTTTAGTTTCTGCTACTGAGACTATGAAAATAAATCTATTTTCTAATTACCTTTACAGAAATAATATAACATAGTACAAGTAAACAAAACAAGCAACTTGTTCTAGATTAAAAAAGTATAAGCAATCAGGGTTTTTTTTTTTTCTCAGCCAATTCTCTTACAACAGACACCAATTTGCAATTACAAAGAAAGGAGTGATTATTTTATTATTTATCTTTAAAAGTAAGCTTATAAGAATCTTAAAAACATCACAAATCTTAATTTTTATTTAAAAGTCAGACATATTTACTTTAAATCCCCTGAATGCAAATGTACTAATAAGTAATTCTTATTAAATCATATCACAAAGCTGAAGGCAAAATGGGTACAAGAAATCAATCATCATTGGTCAGCCGCAGTTAGAGTCACATCAGTCAATACTGCCACTTTTCTTGTTTTGTGGCCTTAAAAGACCCTAGCTTAATTAATTAAATTATGCCTTTCAAAACTTCAAATTGTTTCCTAGGATTTTCTACATCAGAGGGAGTAGCAAAGACACCTTTACCAAGCCTCACAAACAATTTTATTTTTCCAAATGTTTTCTACGTGTGGTGGTCAACGCTGATAATCTGCATCTCTAAGTTCTTTTCTAGGGTAGTGACTGAATCCTTACTCCTTTAGATATGATGTCAGAACAATGCATCAGAAGCTCTATTGTCACTTATGACAATAGCTCATGTGGACTCACTGTGTTTTCTCTTTGAAGTACAATACAGATAGCACGTGTTAACCATGCTCCATTGCTAAAGTACTGTGTTTTAGGAAATCCAGGTTATTTTTGTACTACCATATTGATTTTATTAAAATTTTCTTTCTACAAAGAATGATATTCAATTTCTGATAGATTTCCCACTGAATCTCTTTAATAATTTTTTGTCAGACTGTTTTATTTATTTACATTCCAAATGTTAACCACATTCCTGGTAACTGCTCCCTGAGTTTTTCATCCTTTTCCCTCCCATTTGCTTCTGAGTGGTTTTTCCCTACCAACCAGCCTACTCCCCAATTCATACCAGCCAACATACTCCTTTCCTGGAGGATCAAGTTTCTACAGGAGTAGATGCATCCTGTGCCAGTGGGGCGATCATGGTAATTATATGCTACATAAGTGTCTGGAGACTTGTACAAGTTCACAAATGCACGTTGGTTGGTAGCTTACGCTTTGGAAGCTCTGTGTGGTCTAGGTCACTTGATATTATTGTTCTTCCCATGGGGTTGCAATAGTCTTGAGCTCCTTCAATCCTTCCCAGACAAGATCAGGCACCTTCAGGGTGGTATGGGGTACATCTACACAATGGAATATTACTCAGCTATCAAAAACAATGACTTTATGAAATTCATAGGCAAATGGATGGAACTGGAAAATATCATCCTGAGTGAGCTAACCCAATCACAGAAAAACACACATGCTATGCACTCATTGATAAGTGGCCATTAGCCCAAATGCTCGAATTACCCTAGATGCACAGAACACATGAAAATCAAGAAGGATGACCAAAATGTGAATGCTTCACTACTTCTTTGAAAGGGGAACAAGAATACCCTTGGGAGGGAATAGGGAGGCAAAGTTTAGAACAGAGGCAGAAGGAATACCTATTCAGAGTCTGCCCCACATGTGGCCTATACATATACAGCCATCAAACTAGATAAGATGGGTGAAGCAGAGAAGTGCAGGCTGACAGGAACCAGATGTAGATCTGTCTTGAGAGACAGCCAGAATATAGCAAATACATAGGCGAACGCCATCATTAAACCACTGAACTGAGAACAGGACCCTCGTTGAAGGAATCTTAGAAAGGACTGAAAGAGCTTGAAGGGGATTGAGACCCCATTTGAACAACAATGCCAACCAACCAGAGCTTCCAGGGACTAAGCCACTATCCAAAGACTATACATGGACTGACCCTGGACTCCAACCTCATAGGTAGCAATGAATATCCTAGTAAGAGCACCAGTGGAAGGGGAAGCCCTTGGTCCTGCTAAGACTGAACCCCCAGTGAATGTGATTGTTGGGGGGAGAGTAGTAATGGGGGGAGGATGGGGAGGATGGGGAGGGGAACACCCATAGAGAAGAGAAGGGAGGGGTTAGGGGGATGTTGGCCCGGAAACCGGGAAAAGGAATAACAATCGAAATGTAAATAAGAAATACACAAGTTAATAAAGATGAAAAAAATCCTTCCCATATTTATTCCATAGGGGTCCCAGACCTCAGGACAATGGTTGGCTCTAAACATCTGCCTCTGTCTCAGTCAACGGAAGGCAGAGACTCTCAGAAGACAGCCAAGATAGAATCCTCTATACAAGCAAAGCATAGCACCAGTAATTATGTTCGGGTTTGGTGTCTACACATGGGATTGATCTCAAATTAGCTAGGTTACTAGACGGCCTTTTCTTGTATCTCTGCTCTGTTTTTATCCCTGCATTTCCTTTAGATAGGAGCGATTATGTTCCTTCAAATTTTTGAAGATGGGTGGGTGGGTCCATGCCTCAGTTGGGAATCATTTCCACTTACGTGTGATGTTTTCTGGAGGTTCCATCTCCCCACTTTTGAGAATTTGGCTAAATTCTTCACCAACGAGTCTTCACAGGCTCTCCCATCCCAGGTTTCTGAGACTTTCTACCCTTCACCCTCTCAAATATCCCTGAGCTGGATATTTCCATTCCTTCTACTGGCTTCCTTTCTGTCTTCCCCATATCTGATCCTGTCTCCCTTTTCCCTTTCCCTCTTTTCTTCTCCCTCCCAAATTCCTCCCTCCATCTGCCTCCTGTGATTATTTTGTCCCCCCCATCTAAATGGGATTGAAGTAGCCACAGTTGTGCCTTCCTTCTTATTAAGCTTAAAATGGTCTTTAAGTTGTATCATGGGAATTCTGTACTTTTTAGTTAATATCCACTTATCAATGAGTATATACCATGAGTCCCGGATACCTCATATTTTCTAATTCCATCAATTTGCCTACAAAATTCATGATGTCATCTATTTTAATAGCTGACGAGGATTGCATTGTGTATGTGCACCACATTTTTCTGTATCAACATTTCTGTTTAGGGACATCTGAGTTGTATCCAAGTTCTGGATATCACAACACTCCTATGAACATATTAGTACTCATGTCTTTGTAGCATGATGAAGCATCTTTTAGGTATGTGCCCATGATTGGGATCATGCCATATGATAGTAAGGATGTCTTCCATTTCACCTGGGCTTATGTATGCTGAGTCAAAGGGTGCCTTAGATGTTCAGCAGCAGAGTGTCCCTAGGCATCCAAGGTCAAAAAATAGAAAAGTAAATGACATGTTTTGAATTATTTTTTGTGAAGAAGTATAAAACTGCCCCCTTTTAAATTTTTTGTAACTAAATATTTAAAACTCTGTGGACTCATTCTATAATCCCATGTCCTTATATATAGTACGAAATACCCACTTTATCAGTAATGGTCAGTTGGGTGCAGAAACACTAGAAAGGTTGACTTAAATGCCCAAACCCATTATCTCTCTTAATCACGTTAGGAGGTCCTACTGTGATAAACCATTTTGAGCAAATGAGAACTAACATGCTTAGTGGATTCTTCTGTTTTACCCGTGGCCATTATGAAACCTAAAATAGTACCTATGGAAACATGTACATACCTTAATCTACCAAATTTAGGTACACGTGTAATATCCATTTGCCACAAATGTTTGGTAATTGGACTTCTAGGATTAACCCCATAATGACATACTGAATAATATTCAGAACAAGAGACATACTTGTAAACAATTTGTCATGCAGCTTCCCTGGATATGGAACATGGTTTTCTTAAGTTTTGATTATTTTTATGATGCACAACATGTGATTGTTGCATGAGATCAGCTTGTGAAAGAACTATCATTCAGATTGCTTCATGTCCAATGACATTGCCTTCTACAAGAGGTCACAAGAATTCTGAATGAGCTTGAATATCCCCTAGACAACATGCTTGGTTGTGTGTTTGGCAATATCTTTGTATTTTAGAAAAATGATGTTGAACCAAATTGATAGCTGTAACATGTAAGTAACCATTTCTAAAACTTGTAAAGTTCTGGCAGTATATTGACAATGAGTGTACAAGCTAAAAGGACAGGCATCCATATTTTTTGAAGTACAGTAGCTGCAACAGCTTCAAAGCTCTACAACATGAGCTGAAACTGAGGAAATAAAATTTTTATATGCTTTACTCTGAATCATCCCTGCTGTGGGGCCATTAGAAGTCCCATCAGTAATATTTACCTAACCTCTGCCTATAGGAGTCTGCATCACTATTTTAGGGAATACTAATGCATGCTTATTCACAAACTGCAATCAGATATCCTTAGGATAACGACAATTTATGACTCCAAGTTTTTGCACAAAAGCAATAGCCCACACATTCATATTTTAAAATAACTAATGAATTTGTTGTTTTCTGAAAGGACTTTTTCCAAAAATATTTTTAGAATCCTCTTTAATTATCTGCATTAGACAAGCAACAACTAATATAATACTGTAGTAGGTGTATTTACAATAATAGCAAGGACATAACAAGCCCAACTTTGCACATAATCAATGTATTGCTTATATTGTTTCTCAATAGATTTCTTCCCCTGATGCAGAGACTGTCTACCAGAAGCCATTATTTTTTAATCAGAGGTTGGATCAGGAACATCCTCAAAATATTAAAAAGAAATTTTAGCTCCCCTGTAGAAAATTTTAAATGAGGTATGACATAATTTAACTCTCAGTATCTTTCTGAAAATTGTTTAATGTTTCCAATCTATCCTTCCTGATTTGGACTTCTGCAGCAAATTAACCTAGGAATACAACATATATCCCAAATAGGAGTAAGGTGGATCAATCTGCATCTTTTCAGTTGCTATTTCTAAGCCCTGCTCTTTCAAGGCCTTCTTTAAATGTGCATAAATTACTAATAGCAGTCCTTTTTATGGACTGATAAAATAACTTCCATATAGTGAATTCAATAGATTTCAGAATGTGCTTGCCTAGTAACAACCTGTGCCACAAAGTTATCACATAAATATAGGCTGTTTGCCATGCCTTAGCGTATAACATCCAATAAAATTTTCCATGTGTCCTTGAAAATTTTTGTAGGGAATGCTAAAAACAAATCTCTTACAATCCTTTAGAGCAAGAGGTACAGAGTCAAAACAGTCCTTTAACTTCATAATAATCTTAAAGTTATCTTCAGGTACATCAGAAGCGAAAGTAACCCTGCTTGCAATGCTCCTATTAATTCTATAGTTTCATTAACTCACCAGTGATCTTGTAACAATCTTCAATGTCTTGATTTCTTTTTAACCACATAAATGGGTGAATTCAAGCGAAATGAGAGTGCAATATATATCTGCTATCAAGCTGTTCCTGTACTAACTGTTCTGTGTCTTTTCCTTTTTCCTCTGCAAGAGACCACTAATCTACCGACAAAGGTTCCTCACTCTTCCAAGTAATAGGATCTGGATGGAGCACAGGCTGGCCAGTTACTTCTAGGAAAAAATACCCTGAGCCAGCTCTATGAGTTATGAGTAGGCATTACAGGCTCCTGAACACACTGCCCCTCAGTTCACAAGCCTAAGTTTGGCAAAATTATTTTTCCCTTGTTTGGAATAAAGCAGAAGAGAGCTTTTAGAAATAATTCACATCTGGCACTGATGAAATTAAATATATATTGTTTCTTTTATGAATTCTTTTATGAATTATGAAATATTTACATTTCAAATGTTTTCCTCTTTCCCAGTTTCCCATCTATAAACACCCCATCCAACTCCCCCCCCACTTCTTCTATGAGGATGTTCCCTCACACATCTACCCACATCTCCCCACCTCCAAACCCTGACATACCTTTCACTGGGGAAATCAGCTTTGTCAGGACCAAGGGCTCTGTATCCCATTGGTGCCCAAAAAGGCACCTTTGCTACATATGCAGCTGAGCCATAAGTCTGTTCATTTGTACTCTTTGGATGGTGATTTAATCCCTGGGAGCTTGGGTTGGTTGGTATTGTTGTTCTTATGAGGTCGCAAACCCCTTAAGCTTCTTCAATACTTTCTCTAACTCCTCCAATGGGGACCCCAATCTTAGTTCAATCGTTGGCTACAAGATTCCACCTCTGTATATGTCATGCTCTGGCAGATCCTCTCATGAGACAGGTATATCAGTCTCCTGTCAGCCCGCATCTCTTGTCATCCCTGATAGTGGATTTGGTGGCTGTATGTATGTGAGCTGTATATGATGGGACAGTCTCTGGATGGTCATTCCTTCAGTCTCTGCTCCAAACTTTCCCCCATATCCCCTCCTATGAATGTTATTGTTTTCACTTCTAAAAAGGACTGAAGCCTCCACATTTTAGTCATCCTTCTTGAGCTTCATGTCCTCATTGTATTGTATCTTGGGTAATCAGAACTTTTGGACTAATATCCATTTATCAGTGAGTACATACCATGTGTGCATTTTTGAGATTGTGTTACCTCACTCTGAATGATATTTTCTACTTGAATCCATTTGCCTATGAATTTCACAAAGCCATTGCTTTTACTAGCTCAGTACTACACATTGCATAAGAATACCACATTTTCTGTATCCATTCTTCTGTTGAGGGACATCTGGGTACTTTCCTGGTTCTGCCTGTTATAAAGAAGGCTGCTATGAACATAGTGGACATGTTGGAGCAACTTTTGCTTATATGCCCAGGAGTGGTATAGCTGGGTCATGAGGTAGTACTATGCCCACTTTTCTGAAAAACCTCCGGACTGATTTCAAAAGTGGTTGTACCAGTTTGCAATCCCACCCTGGGTGATAAGAATGGAGTGTTTTGCATTATTCTCCATGCTGAAATCCAGTTAAACCAGTACCATTTGTTTAAAATGCTATCTTTTTTCCATTTGATGGTTTTAGCTCCTTTGTCAAAGATCAAATGAGCATAGGTGTGTGGGTTCATTTCTGGGTCTTCAATTCTATTCCACTGATCTACCTACCTGTCTCTGTACCAATACCATACAGTTTTTAATCACAATTGCTCTGAAATACTGCTTGAGGTAAGGAATGGTGATTCGCCCAGAAGTTCTTTTATGTTTGAGTATAGTTTCTACTATCCTGTGTTTTTTTTTAATTCCAAATAAATTTGCAAATTGCCCTTTCTATCTCTATGAAAAACTGAGTTGGACTTTGAGAACTATATTGAATAAGTTGGGAGAGAGTGAGCAGCCTTGTCTAGTCCCTGATTTTAGTGTGATTGCTTCAAGTTTCTCTCCATTTAGTTTGATGTTAGCTACTGGTCTGTTATATATTGCTTTTACTATGTTTAGGTATGGGTCTTGAATTCCTGATCTTTCCAGGACTTTTATCATGGAGGGTTTTTAATTTTGTGAAATGCTTTCTCAGCATCTAATGAAACCATCATGTGGTTTTTGTCTTTGAGTTTGTCTATATAGTGGATTATGTTGATGAATTTCCATATATTGAACCATCCCTGCATCTCTGCGATGAAGCCAACTTGATCATGATGGATCATCATTTGGATGTGTTCTTGGATTCAGTTTGCAAAAATTTTATCGAGTATTTTTGCATCTATATTTAAAAGGGAAATTCTTCTGAAGTTCTCTTTCTTCTTTGGGTCTTTGTGTGGTTTATATATAAGAATAATTGTGGCTTCATAGAAGGAATTTGGTAGTGCTCTGTCTGTTTCTATTTTGTGGAGCAGTTTGGACAGTATTGGCATGAGGTCTTCTATGAAGTTCTGATAGAATTCTGCAGTAAACGCCTCTGCTCCAGGGCTCTTTTTGGTTAGGGAACTTTTAATAACTGCTTTTATTTCTTTAGGAGTTATGGCGTTGTTTAAATGGTTTATCAGTTCCTGATTTCATTTTGGTATCTGGTATTTCCTAGAAAATTGTTGATTTCCTCCTGATTTTTCTAGGCTTTTTAAGTAGGATCTAATGATTTTTTAAATTTCCTCAGATTTTGTGTTTATATTTCCCTTTTCATTTCTGATTATGTTAAGTTGGATACACTCTTTGTGACCTCTGGTTAGTTGGCCTATGTGTTTATCTATCTTGTTGATTTTTCTCAAAGAACCAGCTCATAGTTTTGTGGATTCTTTGTATAGTCCTTTTTGATTCTACTTGGTTGATTTCAGCCCTGAGTTTGTTTCCTGCCTTCTTGTTCTGTTGTTGTATTTGCTTGATTTTGTTCTAGAGCTTTTAGATGTGCTGTAAAGCTGTCGATATATATGCTGTCTCCTGTGTCTTTTTGCTGCCCCTCAAAACTTTGAGTTTTCATCTTAGCACTGCTTTCATTGTGTCCCATAAATTTAGGTATGTTGTATCTTCATTTTCATTAAATTCTAAGAAGTCTCTAATTTATTTCTTTATTTCTTCCTTGACCAAGTTATCATTGAGTAGAGCCTTGTTCAATTTCCATGTACATGTGGGGTTTCTGTTCTTACTGTTATTATTGAAGATCAGCCGTAGTCCATGGTGATCTGATAGGATGCATGGTATTATTTCTTTCTTTCTTTCTTTCTTTCTTTCTTTCTTTCTTTCTTTCTTTCTTTCTTTCTTTTTTTGTATTATTTCTTTCTTGCTGTATTTGTTGAGTCCTGTTTTGTGACTGATTATTTGATCAATTTTAGAGAAGGTACCATGAGGTGATGGGGAAAAAGTATATCTTTTTGTTTTAGGATAGAATGTTCGATAAAATCCGTTAAATTGATTTGGTTCCTGGGCCTTGCTACTCCTAGTTTGTTTCTCTTTGGATAGTCAGTATAGAGAAAATATGGTCCTTCTTGTGGGCTGTGTGTTTAGGAGTGGGAGTGCTTCTGGTAGACCAGTTCTCTGTGGGCACAGTTTGGTTCTTGGGGTTGAGTGACAGCCCCAACTCTGAGCCCAGAAGGATAGTTTTCTCTACTTCTTAAGGAATTTATGTTCTTCCTTTTGGAACATAATTTGTCTTCATAAAATTAGTTTTGATGTCTTCATTGTGCTTTGAATGAAAAACAGTATGAAGAGCTTGTGGTGTGAACCTGGCTTTAAGCTATGACATTTTGCCTTGACTGATTTAGAATTGTTTTTAAGACTTGCGTCAAGGCATGTGCTTATTCTAAGTGTAGGTACCAATTTCTGAGTTAAGTTTTTATGGGTGTTTTGTTCTTTCCATTCTGTTTTCTTTCTGGACATCTGAATTGTGTGGCCTCTTGTAGTTTAGGGGATCTCCACTCTTGTTCAAGGCCAGATTTCTTGTGGCTTGCATGACCTCTTGTACAGCATAGGGTCTTCACCTAAGTTCAAAACTTGTAAATGCTGACACAGAGATGGAAGCTTTTGTTTGTAAATGTGATGGTGGGGGCACTGAAGAAGTGGTCAGGCTTCCTGCCTGGACTTCTAGTGTGTTCCATATTCTCTCTGATAGCCTGGGATCTCCTGCATATAGAGCAGGGAATCTCTCTCAGAGTTTTGTGGGTTTGAAAGAGGGTGGTATGGGAGGGACAGGAGATAAACTGAGACAGTTTGGGCAGTCCATAGGTTGATAGACTGCTAGAAATTCTATAGGCCAGTGTGGTTTCTGTTGGTATAGCCTGTCTATGCCACTGTTGGAGACTTGCATTCTATGAAGAGAATGTGAATAACTAGGGATAAGTTGGATGAGCACATAGAGAGTGAAAGAGTAGGGGAGTTAGGCTTGTAATGGCATTACTAGACTTCTGGTTGCTTGCATGGTCTTTGGTAGTGCGTAGATTCAACAGTGTAGACACAGATTTAATCATTTGTGTTGGTTTGCCACTGGTGCTCTATGTTTTAAATAGTCATTTCTTCACTTTCCAAGGGAATGTTTTCCCAATGGTCAAAACAAATGTATCAACAGTAAACAGTTTTGAACTGATAATTACCAAAAAAGTCATTTAAAATAGAATATTTAAAAACTCTTTGTTTCTGAAATGGTTTCCAAGTTGCAACATGCTGCTATGTTTCAGCCTTGGTTAGGAACATACATCAAATGTACTTTGCCCAATGTGTCTAAGACTGGCATGCTTGTGGTAAGAGTAACTATAGATCATTATTTTCTAAACCATGCAACTGAGCCAACTGCCCAATCTCATCCCAACCTCACCAAGAAATGAAGGTATAATCTCCATTATCTCCCCCTGAGCCTGTTGCCAGTAGACCATGTAAATCAGTACTTGTTAAGTTCTCTCCTTACTCATTGTTTTATCAAAGCCTTTAACTCCAGTAGAAATACCCTGAGACCAAAAAGCCAAAAAGCATAAACTTTCACTGCACATGTTCACTTCTCCTTCTTTTCCTCCAAAACCATAGGATTGTGGTCCTATACCCAGCTCTGTATCAAATCACCAGCATTAGCCAAACATTTCAAATTCTTCAGTAGATAGCACATGTCTTCCTCTCCAAAATTTCTTCTCCACATTCTTTTCTTTATCCCAGCCAACTAAAAAGTATATATACTTCTTGGGAATACTAAGAAATATGACTAGAAAAGCAAGTAGGCTACAAAATGATCAACAACTTTCCCTCTATTTCTCTCAGCCTTACTTCCCATTATCATTCTTAGCTTTGCAGCAAACCTTCTGATGCACACTTACCTCACTTTCTACTCCCATTCCCAGAAGTCTAATGCACCCTGCATTCCTCCCTTATTTGAAACATTCAAAACTCCCCTTTTTGGCTCAGCTTCATTCCTAAATCTCAGCTACTAATTACTACAAAGACATTTTTTCTTGGAAATGACTGTAGAGACCCTTGTTGTTGGTGAGTTTTGAAGAACAATCAGTCTAAGAAAGAGAATCACTACGTGGTGAATTTTGGATTCTCAGCAGCCGGAATGATCAGGATCTGAAGGACAGAACCCTAGATTGCCGCAGTGAATGTCTTTTCATTTTTACACAAAAATTACCAAGTTAATTCCTGCATAACCAAACTTCTATATGATCTAGGGCTTAACATGCAAGACCCATTACCTAGGCAATTCTCAGCCACAGGATACCTCCTAGATAGCCAAGCCCCTTTCTTGGATGAAGATATGCAAATGCTCTGAGAAATCCTCAAAAGAGTATCCCCATAAGATCTCACATAAAAATCACTGTAAAAAGGCTACTTCAAGCCCAAGGTTTGGTTTAGTGTGGAAATCTATAAGACCTTCATCAAAGACCTCATACAAATAATGTCCAAAGTGTTCCACAAAATAGAAACAGACAGAACAGTACCCAATTCTTTCTATGAAGCCAAAATTGTGCTTATACCTAAACATGAAGACTCAACAAAGAAGAGAACCTCAGACCAATTTCCCTAATGAATATAGACACAAAAATACTCAATAAAATTTTTGCAAACTTAATCCAAGTACACATCAAAAGGATCATGCATCATGAACATGTAGGCTTCATCCCAAGATGCAGGGATGGTTCGATATATCAAAATCCATCAACAAAATCCACTATATAAACAAAATCAGAGAGAAAAACAACATGATCATTTCTTTAGATGCAGAAAAAAACATTTGACAAAATTCAACACCCCTTCATGATAAAAGTCCTGGAAAGATCAGGAATCCAAGACACATACATAATAAAAGGAAGATATAGCAAACTGGTAGCTAACATTAAATTAAATGGAGAGAAACTTGAAGCAATCCCACTAAAATAAGAAACTAGAAAAGGCCGCCCACTCTCTCGCTACTTATTCAATATAGTTCTCAATGTCCTAGCCAGCGAAATCAGAAATGAAAGAAGGTCAGAGGAATACAAATTGGAAAGGAAGAAAACCAATTATTACCATTTTCAGATGAAATGATAGTATACTTAAGTGACCCCAAAAATTCCACCAGAGAACTACTAAGCAAAGAGGCTGGGTATAAAATTAACTCAAAGAAATCAGCAGCTTTCCTCTACTCAAAGGATAAACAGACCTAGAAAGAAATTAGGGAAATGACACCCTTCACAATAGTCCCAAATAATATAGAATACCTAGGTGTGACTCTAACCAAGCAAGTGAAAGATCTGGATTACAAGAACTTCAAGTCTCTGAAGAACAAAATTGAAGAAGATCTCAGAAGATGGAAAGACTTCCCATGCTCAAGGATTGGCAGGATTAGTATTGTAAAAATGGCCATTTTTTCAAAAGAAATCTACATATTTAATTTAACCCCCTTCAAAATTCCAACTCAATTCTTCAGAGAGTTAGAAAGAGCAATTTGCAAAATTCATATGAAATAACAAAAAACCCAGTATATTGAAAACTATACTCAACAACAGAAGAACTTCTGAGGGAAGTACCACCTCTGACCTCAAGCAGTATTACAGAGCAATAGTGATAAAAAAACTGCTCTGTACAAAGCCTAAGTCCAAGTGGACCAAGGACCTCCACATCAAACCAGATACACTCAAACTAATAGAAAAAGAGTGGGGATGAGTCATAATCACATGGGCACTGGGGAAATTTTCCTGAACAAAACACCAATCAATGCCTTATGCTCTAAGATCAAGAATAGAAAAATGGGATCTAATAAAACTGCCAAGCTTCTGTAAGGGACAGGACACTGTCATTAGTACAAAAAGGTAACCAACAGATTGGGAAAAGACATTTACCAATCCAACATTCGATACAGGGCTTATATTTAAAATATACAAAGAACTCAAGAAGTGAAACTTGAGAGAGCCATGTGACCTTATTAAAAATGGGATACAGAGCTAAACAAAGAATTCTCAATGGAGTAATATGGAATGGCTATGAAGTACCTAAAGAAATACTCCACATCCTTAGTCATCAGGGAAATGCAAATCAAAACAAACATGAGATTCCACCTCACACCAGTCAGAATGGCTAAAATAAAAAACTCAGGTGAAAATAGATGCTGACAAGGATTTGGAGAAAGAGGAACACTCCTCCATTTTTGGTTGAATTGCAAACTAGTACAACCACTCTGGAAATCAATGTGGAGATATATAAAAATTAACTGGTGTGTGTGTGTGTGTGTGTGTGTGTGTGTGTGTGTGTGTGTGTGTGTGTGTTTCATTCGAGATTCCAGATTACTTTTGGGCAGGTGTGCAAGTGTAACTTATCAAGAGCATAAAGCAGGTTAACTACCACTACACATAGATTTCACCAATATTCAGATTATGTAGACAAAAAGTAAACAAAGAAATACTGGAGTTACAAAACTTTGTAAACCAAATGGCCCTAATACGTATTTATAGTATATTTCCCCCGAACATATATAGTAAACATTGTTCTCTACTTCTCATAAGAATTTTCAAACATTGACCAAATACTCAAACATAAAGCAAGCCACAACATTTACAAAGAAATTGAAAAGCAAAATAAAACTAAAATGCACTGTGTCCTGCTAGTAATAATGGATTACAACTGCACATAAAGAACAACATTAACAACAGAAAGTATACAAACACATGGGAAATGGTTAATTCTCTACAAAATAAAAAATAGTTCAAGACAGAAATAAATATATGAAAAATACTTTTAGAATTAAATGAAAATGATTACACAGCACCACAAACTCAGTGGGCAGAATGGTAGCCATTGAAAGACGCAAGCTCACCTGGGTGGTAGTAGCACATGCCTTTAAATTCCATACATGGGAGGCAGATCCAGGAGAGGTTAAACTATTCTACATAACTAGTTCCAGAAAAGCCAAGACTACATAAAGAAATAACTCTTCATAAAAAAAAAGAAAAGAAGAAGAAAGGATTATTTAACAGTACTTATTTAATAGCACACCAGAAGTACTAAATCTGAATGATATGGATATTTTCCTCAATACATACCATTTACGAGAATCAAAGAATGTCAACATAACAATTTACATAGAACTCTAACAAATAGTGAAACACAAGAACTAAGATTCTCCCGGCTGCTGCACCTCCCCAAAAATCTGAAACAAATTTATGACAGAATTCTTTGAGACTTATAAAAATATAATACCATTATTCCCATATTATCCCAAACAATTGAAACAGAAGAAACATTGCCCCATTCAGATTATGAGGCTACACTTACAATGATATTCAGGATATATAAAGAACTAACCAAAAAAGAGATTTATAGATTGATTTCTCTTATCAGCCTTGGTACAAAAATACTCAATAAAATATTTGCAAAGTGAATCCAAGAAGAAATAAAAACATCAAATACCATGATCATGTAGGCTTTATCCCAGAGGGGCAAGAAGATTCCATATATAAAGGTGAATATATATATATATATATATATATATATATATATATATATATATATATATGTATATTTGCATGTGTTTGTATATGCACACATTTTTACACAAAGCAAGTGGGTAACACATTTGGGGATGGGGTGTCATGTGAAGCCACTTTGGAAAAATACATAAGAAAATATGACACTTGTCTCATAAACTTAACATGAAGGTCATAAATTAAGAGGATGGCTGTTTGAATTGAGGAATGGTATGAGTAGTAACATGAGCAAGAGACATGAGTTTTATATGGGAAAAAACTTGCAAAGTACATTAAACATACATATGAATGTATCATAATAAAATGTATTAATTTAAAATGACATAACCATTTCACACAGAAGAAACTGAATGCAATGCTGAACCTGTACTCTTGGCAATTTTATTTGTACTCATCAAAGATGAATGTGCTTTTCCTTCCTATGAAAAACTCTCCATCTCACATCTCTCAGTGTCTGTACATTTGCTACCTAGGACAGGGGTTCTGGTTCATGCACACACACACAAAAAGTTGTCATTTAAATGTAAAACAAAATCTAGAAAAGAAAACAAACTCTGCCTCATCATAAATGCTCAATACTATATATCACAACACACAAGAAAGAATTGTCTATATTTGTGCTACTTTATCTGCAGTCCATATCCACAGACACACATCAGATCACAATTATCAGTGAACTCTCCCAATTAGCTATGACAATTGTATAAGAAGAGTTTACTTTTTAAACAAAAGTTCACTTCCCACTTACTATTCGCTTCTAAAATACTAATTGTAAGACTTCTGCATAGTGATTACTGGAATGAAAAATTAGCAAAGTCAATGTAGAAAAAAATGATAAAGTAGAAGAAACTGGCCAAACGAGGTATTGATCTGTGAGAACTGAGGGTCAAATTTGAAAATCATATTTTAGAACTCAAATGTTTAGTTTAGTTTCACATTAAAATAGTGTGAAATAAGAGTGCTAGGTCTTATGTATTTGAAATGAGTCACAAAGGTTTAACATTCTCTCTGGATTTTCGTAAATATTTTAAAAGCAGTATCTGTTATTATTCAGGACATTTCTGGATTTCCCATGATTTTTAATTCTCAAAACAATGTAAGCACAGTTTTTGTTTAGTTATTTTGTACTGCTGACACAGTGGTTCGTTGCCCATACTATATTCTCAGTGGATATCAAATGCTCTAAACATTAGGCTGCTTTTGCCTGACATGGGATTTGTGACACAATGGTCAGTGTGTAACCATGACTTCAGATTTTATGAGTCCTTCATGAAGGTGGATTAACTAACAAAATCCACTGATATTATATCAAATGTTCACATATACAGAATTTGAAGAAGTCCTGAGACCAAATTTCACAAAGTAGAATCTTTCCAGGAACCTTAATTTCCACAAACATGTGTGAAGTCATTCATGTAGCAACACCAATTTCTATATTTATCAACTAAGTTTATCAAATGAACCTTGGCCATCCGGCAAACATCCCCAGGAGATAGTATCAAAGATTCCTCCAGGGTTGAGGAAACAGCTCTAAAAAAGGAAACGGAAATGAAAATGTAGCATCTCCCTTGACCACAATGATAATAGTACATGGGTATCTGCCCAGGCTCAAAGAAGGAAAAATATGCTCACTTTGATTTTATCTTTCTTGCTCCTGAACAGTCCACTTTGTATGACTGGTTATATTTATCCCAGGTGCTCTTGGAGAATAAAGCAGGATAAAGACAAGGATGGAAATCCAGGAACAGTCTGTACCTTCTTTAATTGAGCAGTATAATGGCCTGTGGAGAAAGAATATTTCAGTCATATTTTGATTAAGTGCTTTTATATTTTCCATGTACATGTGATCATGAATATTTCCTGAGCCTATTGAGGCTGAGGAGCAAAGCAATTCTTAGGGTCTTTTATACTGTTATTAATCTTCAAAACAAGAAAGAACTCCAAATTCTATTAGAGACTTAATGCCATATTGACACTTAAAATTGACAGAGAGTATTTTTTTCAGCCTGCCTCCCACTTACTGGGATGTAAACTGAGTAATAAGACAATATCCATCCATTATCAATCACATATATCCCTCTCCTATACACATTGCATACTAGCACAGTCATATCTCATTGAAAGATATTTTTATGACTTTATTCTATGCGTGTTTATGCAAATGAGCATAGTCAGCTGATGATCCTTCCATCAGTGAGCAACTTCTAGTGCTTATGCTCGCGCCACCAAGGTTGGCGATACACCTCGCTGTGCAAAGCTTTCATACAGTTACTCAGTTACTTTCTTAAATTTGCTCCATGTGATCCCCATTTATTTATTTATTTATTTATTTATTTATTTATTTTTATTATCTTGAGTATTTCTTATTTACATTTCGAGTGTTATTCCCTTTCCCCTTTTCCGGGCAAACATCCCCCAACCCCTCCTCATCCTCCCCCCATTACCGCCTCCCCCCAACAATTACATTCACTCGGGGTTCAGTCTTGGCAGGACCAAAGGCTTCTCTTACTAGGCCATTCATTGCTACCTGTGAGGTTGGAGCCCAGCGTCAGTCCATGTATAGTGTTTGGGTAGTGGCTTAGTCCCTGGAAGCTCTGGTTGGTTGGCATTGTTGTTCATATGGGGTCTCGAACCCCTTCAAGCTCTTTCAGTCCTTCTCTGATTCCTTCAACGGGAGAATTATTCCATTGCAATTGAATTTTAGAAAAAACATTTAAGGTAAGGATGATTATGTGGGGATATGATAAATATATTGCCCACTAATGATAATGAATTTTTTTCTTTTCTTTTTTTAAGAGCTGGGGACCGAACCCCAGGGCCTTGAGCTTGCTAGGCAAGCACTCTACCACTGACCTAAATCCCCAACCCCAATGATAATGAATTTTAATGACATGAGCCAACTACTGTCACAGAAGACTTTTCTGCCTTAGCCAATACAGTCACTTTTGTAAAAATGTACAATAAACTCAATGGCACAAACTCATCCAATGTATTTCACATATTTCTCATTAATTTCAAATGAATATGTAACCATTTTTACTGTTTGATCAAAGCATTTGGTGATTTATTTACATTCTTAGCAAACAATCAAAAACAAGTGAAGAAAAAACCTCTCAGTGAGAACATGATAATAGTACATCTCATTTACTGGACACGACCTCTCATGAACTTGTCAAGGTTTTATGAGCTTCTGGCTTTTTTGTCATCTCAACCTCATTACACAGCTCATTTCAACATTTAGGGTGTAGGGGCAATACAATCTAGTTCAGGATTGTACTTTTATGGACTTTTAATGATATTTGTAAATTGCTGTCTTCATAAACACTGTAACTTCTTACAGAACACACACTGAAAACCACAACTATGCTCTTTTCTTGGCTTTTTCCATAAATGAAGTCAATAGGAACCCTGATATTTTGCCAAATATGTCTCAAGTATTTACATTTTCAGCACAAATTTGTGATTGGCAATCCCAATTAAAAAGTCTCATTCATTCGACTTTACATAATTTTGAAATTTGCTCTAATTACACCTGTAAAGATGAAAACCTGTATGGAGTGGCACTTGCAGAAGTAAACTGGGCACCAACTCTGACACTTTATACAATCCTAAACAACTTCATATCTCAGCAGGTGTGTGTGTGTGTGTGTGTGTGTGTGTGTGTGTGTGTGTGTGTGTGTGTCTGTGTGTGTATTAGGGGCACAGTGAGTGGGAATACATTAAATCAGGTGTCATTTGGAGTCACCATAATCTTACGAGGTCTGAACCAATCTGTGTAGTTCAAGGGTCCTATTCAGAGTCGTGATGAATCTTTCAAATGCCCTTGTATGATACGCAGATATGGGAAGAAATAATAGCTATCATTGATTTTTAGAAATCTCCAGAAAAATGTGTTTTTAACTTATAAAACTACATTGTATCTGATACTGCTTCCTGTGTTCTAGTTCCTTCATCTTATTTATGGACACTTTGATCCTGTTCTGAGTGATCATGAAAACACATTCACTGGAGATATCTGTGTCCAACCTTGTGCCATCCTTGTTACTTAGCTTCTTTAGTTATTCGCATTGTAACCCACCATGTATGGTCTTAAAGGAGAATTAAGAAATATGTATTTAAAACATTTAGAGACATAACTGCTAATACAGTGAATTTATGCTTTATGAAAAGAGACAGAAGAAATTTCAATATGAACACAAATACAATACATCATAACTGATAAAGGAGCGCTATGAAAGTCATTAAAAGAAATCCACCATATTTAAAAGTAAGGTGAACACAAGAGGTCAAAAGTAATATATGAATACCATTTGAATGCTTGACAAGAAAAACAAATATTAAAAAAATCAAATATTTAAATAAAAACTAAATCATAATTTATGCATAATTTTTAGTAAAAAGTGAGGGTTTGTGGATAAAATTCACCAAATCCATGGGGATCTGGAACATCCTGCTCCATCGCTTTTATCTTGATTTTCTCCCACTTCCCCTTCTCTTGTCTCCTTTCTAGACTCCCCCACCCTGTGCCCCCCAACCCTTTCTTCACATCCAATGACAGGCTCTACATTATCCTGAAGCTGCCTTGCTGCATAATGCCATCATTCTACACTCAAAGGCCGAACAGAAAAATAATTATTAGAAAAACATCAAATATTGAAATAACTAAAACACAAGGTACAAATATCTTGTAGTAATAATTGAATTTGGTGGTCACCTTCTCTAATTAAAAATCACAGATAATGTGTTTAGTTTATTTTTAACACAATATTTTTATTTACTCTTCACATTTCCGATTATGCACTGTGATCACACTCAATACCCAGTCCTTTCATGTTTGCCTCTCCATGAGAGCACCCCACAAAAAATAAAAATGAAAGTTAAAAAGTCCAAATTTTGATATTTATGAACTGACTGGATGAGATGGCTTATATATGCTTGACCCAGGCAGTGACACTATTTCGAGGTGGGACCTTGTTGGGTAGGTGTGTCACTATCAGTGTGGGCTTTAAGACCCTTACCCTAGCTTCCTAGAACTCAGTATTCTGCTAGCAGATTTAAGATGAAGATGTAAATCTCTCAGCTCCACCTTGATGCTGCTATGTTCCTGCCTTGACACTAACGGACTGAACCTCTGAACCTGTAAGCCAGGACAAATTAAATGTTGTCCTTATAAGATTTGTCTTGGTTATGGTGCTTGCTCACAAGAGTAAAACCCTAAATAAGACACTGGAGCATAGTCAATTCTCAGTTCCTGCCCCATAAATAGAACTTAGTTGTTCCCTCCAAATTTGTTCAAGAAGCCCTCAATTTTGCAAAGCTAATTTCAGATATCTTACCATATATTTTAAGAGCTTTTTTAAGGCTTCCTGTTTAAACTTATCTTCTTTCTTGGATTGTGGGGAAAGTATGGGTGTTGGGATGATGGTAGGAGTTGTTACAGAAAACTTTCATGTATCTCCTTCACACCTATGAATCTACAATCATTCGTTTCACTGCTAAAGTAGTTTGCTAGCATGTGAAAAGGAGCAGGTTGCAAAACTAATAAGATTCTACATGGTTTCTGGTAGTAACAGAGAAAAACACATGGGGCCTAGCTGCAGCAGGGCTACAGGCTCAGACAAGGCCCTCAAAATGAGCACAGCCCATGAACATTAACACAGTTTCAGACTGCAGTCAAGAGAATGAAAATTCCAAAGTCTTAAGTCAAAATATGTGCCATGGCAATCAACATTGTATCTTAATGAAATAGGACCATGGACCCAGACACAGCCACCAGCAACAGTATAGATCCTGACAGCTCCCTAGCCTCAGGTGGCAGTTTGGTTCACTCAGCTCAGTATGACTCCAGCTGACAGCAGATCTCATGAACCTCAGCATGACTTCAGGTATCAACTTAGTCTAAGGTCATCCACATTGCCTTTGGTGGTAACACTGATCATGGACATGAATTCATATCCCATTGACAGCAGGACTTCTGCCCTAGACATGCACCATTATGACAGTATCCACCATATATATTTGCACAAACTTTGGTAGGAACACAGACCACAGACATCAACAAAGACTCTGGGTGCTGTAGGATAACAGGTACAGATATGGCTCTTGTTAGAAATATGAAGCTGTATATCACCATGTTTAGCCATAACAGAACAGGCCACTCACATAAATAAGGCCCAGTGTGGGGAAGACTGTTCTATAAAACTAGACATCTTTTGTGGCCTCCATGGACAGGGTGTGTAAAAAAATCCTTTCCCTTATATATATGAACTTCTGGAAAAGGGGTTAGGGGAAGCAACAAAATGAAGTAGAAGAGACAAATCATAATTAGAGTATAACATCATTTATCTTTTGTGGACATGCCTGAAGTAATCTTGACTAAACATTTTCCAACAGATGTCAACTGATAGATCAGTCCCTGTGTTTTAAAATGTATTAATCAATACCAGCAGCTGGTTTGCCATAAGAAAGACATATACACATATTCTTTATAATCTAATATGCCTTAAATAGCACAATAGCTGAGCCACTGCCCAATCTCCATGCTGTTAATCCCGAGTTTTTACTTACTTATTCTATATTCCATTTAAGTTGTTCTTAACTCTACTTAGAGATCTGTCTTGGCCAAATTTTTTGGCCCAGAATCTTGAGCACTCCCCTTGCTTTTCTAACCCACGTGAACTCTGTCTCTTCTCTGTTTGCATTCTTGTTCAGCATGACAGACCTCTTTCTTCCTCCTTCTCCTCTTCCCTAGTCCAGAGAACCCTGAAATTCTCCCTCTGTCTGTCTTTCCCAGCTATTGTCTATTGGCATCTTTATTTACCAATCAGAACCAATTGGGGGCAGATTCCCAGAAGCTACTTGAAGATACTTTAGTGCAAACAGTTTTTTGGGAAATACAATTAGCATTTATAGTACTAGCAGCTACAGCTGTGCAAAAATTTCTTTATGCCACGAGGTTCAACATATGTGTATCATTTAATTGTAAAATATCTCAAGATAAACTTAAGGACAGAATGGTGTTATCCTAAAGCATGCAGAATAGGCACTAAACAAAGTCTAGGATCTATTCAGAATTTTAAAAAGGAGAACAAACAAAAACTGACAAACTAAGAGAACATGTGTTGCCATAATAAAGTTTCCTACAGGAAACTTATTGATGAAATTGCAGTTTATGGATAGGAGAATCAAAGAATTTCCATTAAAATTAAAAGTTAGGTCAAATTTTTGTAGTGACACATGTCTTTAATCTAATTTCTGTGGAGCAAACTCAGGATAATCTCTCTCCATTCATGGCTAGTCTGCTTTTTCTATTTAATCTACTCAAAACAGGGCTGAAATGGATACTCTGCTTTAAATAAAATGGGCTGCACCTGGAGAAGGAAATGTAATTTCTCAACTCATCCTTAAAGTAGTCTTTAAAACTTTACTATGTGTGAAAACAAATAATAAAAAATAAATACAGAAACAAAAGAAAAACATTCTGCCCTGATCTATAGGAAGTTGATCTATTAATATTACACAGTGAGACCCTGTATCATCATCATCATCATCATCATCATCATCATCATCATCATCATCATCATCAACAACAACAACAACAACAACAACAACAACAACAACAACAACAACAACAACAAAGCAAAAAAGAAGAGTTGTGCTTAATCATATTTCTAAGAACATGACGTGAGCCTGTAAATAATAGACTCTGGGATGGCACCATCAAACTTACATGAAACAAAGGATGCAAATTCAGCATGCAGAAATCAGCAAAATTCCAGTGCAGCATATAGACACCCATCACAAGATTCATTGTAATGCCAAGATTTCCTTAATTTAAGAAATACCTCAATTAATTTTAAGCAACCTCAATTTTCAAACTATTTTCAGGCTCCATAAGTCCTGTTCCCTTTAGGAAACACTCAGTTCACTATACAGAAAGTCAGCAACTCCTCATCACAAATACAATGGCCCTCTTCCTATGCAGCTGTTTTTCTCTTTCCATTTAGTTTGTTATAGTGTGCAGTCTTAAAATAGTTGTGGTTATTTTGGTCATCTGATATTTGAGGTTTTTTTCCCCATTTTTGTATCTTATTTACTTGTAATTTGTTTCTATGGTGCTGTTATTTAACACTAACTATAAGCAAAGTGAGGAGGAAAAGGTTCAATTGGCTCATGGGTTACACTTAAGGAAAAACAAGACAAGGATCTGTATAATGCAACTGAAACATAGTTGCTCAGCTTACTGGCTTGTTCTACAGGTTTTGTCAGGTACCACTGACCACAAGGAACACTGTTCCTAATAATCTACACACTCTATATCAATTAACAATTTAAAAAATCCTTCGCAGTTATGATGACAGGCTAGTCTGATGGAGATGATTTCTTTATTAGGTTCTGTATGCCTTTATCCTGTACTTTTTGTTAAAGAGATAAGAACTAAGTAAAATATCCACCTTGCAATGTCTGCGCTGTTTGCAAATAGGACACTATGAACTCTTCTATCTGAATTCCAAGTTGATGGGAAATAAATCAACATTTCCTTAATTTTTCCATATATTGATGTCTGTCATCATACAATGCAGTAAGTGAAACAGGTAACTTTGTTGGTGTATATAAATTAAGCATTTTAATATCACATGTTAATATAATATAATTAGTGAAGGGGTAAGTAAAACACCTAATAGCAAGATATGTCCATGTTTCTTTAGATGCCGACCTCTGTGTTCTGTACTGATTGTGGTCCAGGATTTAGAAAATTTAGGAAGAAGGAAATGTCAGTCTGCTGTTTTGATTGCAGTCCCTGCACAGAAAATGAAATTTCTAATGAGACAAGTGTGTATTTCCTGCAGCGGTAAGTTCCTCAAATTGGTTATCATCTTACACACACATGGAATGCTGAAGTGGTCTAAAATGAAATGATTATATATATATATATATATATATATATATATATATATGATTTTCCTAAGTTAATAATTATAGGAATACAATAATCTAAATGTCATTATTACAATATAACTTGTCATATATCTTTGACTCATTGAAACTTTATAGTAGATAAAGTATTCTCAAACAGGCTTGTCAAGAAAACTTTTGCTTCTGGCAAAATGGCCATTTTTACTATATTAATCTTGCTGATCCATGAGCATGGGAGATCTTTCCATCTTCTGAGATCTTCTTCAATATCTTTCTTCAGAGACTTGAAGTTCTTGTCATACAGATCTTTCACTTGCTTGGTTAAAGTAACACCAAGGTAGTTTACATTATTTGGGAAAATTGTGATTTCTTTCTCACCCTGTTTATCCTATGAGTAGAGGAAGGCAACTGATTTGTTTGAGTTAATTTTATACCTAACCACTTTGCTTAAGTTGATTTTCAGGATTAATAGTTCTCCGGTGAAAGTTTTGGGGTCACTTAAATATACCACCATATCCTCTGCATAGACTCTTTTGACTTATTCCTTTCCAATTCACATTCCTTAGACTTCCTTTCATTGTCTAATTGATCTCCCTAGGACAATGAGAACTGTACTGAATAAGTAGAGAGAGAGTTTGTATTGAATAAGTATGGAGAGAGTGGGCAGCCTTGTCTAGTCCCTGATTTTAGTGGGATTGCTTCAAATTTCTCTCCATTTAGTTTAATGTTAGCGACTGGTTTGCTGTATATGGCTTTTACTGTGTTTAGGTATGGGCCTTGAATTCCTATTTTTTCCAGGACTTTTATCATGAAGGGGTGTTGAATTTTGTCAAATGCTTTCTCAGCATCTAAAGAAATGATCATGTGGTTTTGTTCTTTCAGTTTGTTTATATAATGGATCATGTTGATGGTTTTCCGTATATTAAACCATCCCTGCATGCCTGGCATGAAGCCTACTTGATCATGGTGGATGATTGTTTTGATGTGCTCTTGGATTCGGTTTGCCAGAATTTTAATGAGTATGTTTGCACTGATATTCATAAGGGAAATTGGTCTGAAGTTCTATTTCTTTGTTGGGTCTTTGTGTGGTTTAGTTATAAGAGTAATTGTGGCTTCATAGAAGGAATTCGGTAGTGCTCCATCTGTTTCAATTTTGTGGAATAGTTTGAATAGTATTGGTATTAGGTCTTCTATGAAGGTCTGATAGAATTCTGCACTAAACCCGTCTGGACCTGGGCTCTTTTTGGTTTGGAGACCTTTAATGGCTACTTCTATTTCCTTAGGAGTTATGGGGTTGTTTAAATGGTTTATCTGTTCCTGATTTAACTTCAGTACCTGGTATCTGTCTAGGAAATTGTCCATTTCCTGCAGATTTTCAAGTTTTGTTGAATATAGGCTTTTGTAGTAGGATCTGATGATTTTTTGAATTTCCTCAGATTCTGTAGTTATGTCTCCCTTTTTATTTCTGATTTTGTTAATTTGGACACACTATATATGTCCTCTGGTTAGTCTGGCTAAGGGTTTATCTCCCTTGTTGATTTTCTCAAAGAACCAGACCCTGGTTTTATTGATCCTTTGTATAGTCACTTTGTTTTTATATGGTGTATTTTATCACTGAGTTTGATTATTTCCTGCCTTCTACTCCTCTTGGGTGTATTTGCTTCCTTTTGTTCTAGAGGTTTTAGCTATGTTGTCAAGCTGCTGCTGTATATGCTCTCTCCTGCTTCCTTTTGCAGGTGTTCAGGGCTATGAGTTTTTCTCTTAGCACTGCTTTAATTGTATTCCATAAGTTTTAGTATGTTGTATCTTCAATTTCATTAAATTCTGAGAAGTCTTTAATTTTTTTCTTTATTTCTTCCTTGACGAAGTTAGTATTGAGTAGATCGTTGTTAAACTTCCATGTATATGTGGAGTTTCTGACCTTATTGCTGTTATTGAAGAACAGCCTTAGTCCATGGTGATCTGATAGGATGCATGGTAGTATTTCTATCTTCCTGTAACTGTTGAGGCCTGTTTTGAGACCAATTATATGGTTAATTTTGGAGAAGGTACCATGAGGTGATGAGAAGAAGGTATATCCTTTTGTTATAGGATGGAATGTTCTATAAAGATCTGTTAAATACATTTGGTTAATAAATTCTCTTAGTTTCTCCATATCTCTGTTTAATTTCCCCTTTTCCATGATATGACCATTGATGGGAGTGGTGTGTTGAAGTCTCCTACTGTTATTGTGTGAGGTTCAATGTGTGCTTTGAGCTTTAGTAAAATTTCTTTTATGAATATAGTTACCCTTGCATTTGGAGCATATATATTTAGGATTGAGAGTTCATCTTGGAGGATTTTTCCTTTGATGAATATGAAGTGTTCTTCCTCATCTTTTTTGATGACTTTTGATTTAAAGTTGATTATACTTGATATTAGAATGGCTACTCCACTGGTTTCTTCAGACCATTTCCTTGGAAAGTTGTATTCTAGCCTTTTACTCTGAGGTAGTGTCTGTCTTTGCCTCTGAGGTATGTTTCCAGTATGCAGCAAAATTCTGGGTCTTCTATATGTACCCAGTCTCTTAGTCTATGTCTTTTTATTGGGGAAATGAGTCCATTGGTGTTGAAAGATATTAAGGAATAGTGGTTGTTGCTTCTGTTATTTTTGTTGTCGGAGGTGTAATTAGGTTTGTGTGGCTCTCTTCTTTTGGATTTGTTGCAAGGAGATTACTTTCTTGCTTTTTCCTGGTGTAGAATCCCTCCTCGTGTTGGAGTTTTCCGTCTAGTGTCCTTTTCAGGTTTGTATTTGTAAAAAAATATTGTGTAAATTTGTAAACCTGGAATATCCTGGTTTCTCCATCTATGTTAATTGAGAATTTTACTAAATATCATAGCCTGAGCTGGCATTTGTGTTCTCTTCGGTCTGACTGACATCCATCCAGGATGTTCTGGCTTTCATAGTGTCTGGTGAGAAGTATGGTGTAATTCTTAAAGGTCTATCTTTTTCTTTTCTTTATTAACTTGAGTATTTCTTATTTACATTTCGATTGTTATTCCCCTTCCCAGTTTCCAGGCCAACATCCCCCTAACACCTCTCCCTCCCCTTCTGTATGGGATTCCCCTCCCCATCTACCCCCATTACCACCCTCCCCCCAACAATCACATTCACTGGGGGTTCAGTCTTGGCAGGACCAAGGGCTTCCCCTTCCATTGGTGCTCTTACTAGGCTATTCATTGCTACCTATGAGGTTGGAGCCCAGTGTCAGTTCATGTATAGTCTTTTGGTAGTGGCTTAGTCCCTGGAAACTCTAGTTGTTGGCATTGTTGTTCATATGGGGTCCCGAGCCCCTTCAAGCTCTTCCATTCCTTTTCCATTCGTTTCCCTGATTCCTTCAACCGGGGTCCCGTTCTCAGTTCAGAGGATTGCTGCTGACATTCACCTATGTATTTGCTGTATTCTGGATGTGTCTCTCAGGATAGATATACATCCGGTTCCTCTCGGCTTGCACTTCTTTGCTTCATCCATCTTATCTAGTTTGGTGGCTGTATATGTATGGGCCACATGTATGGCAGGCTCTGAATGGGTGTTCCTTCTGCCTCTGTTCTAAACTTTGCCTCCCTATTCCCTACCAAGGGTATTCTTGTTCCCCTTTTAAAGAAGTAATGAAGTATTCACATTTTAGTCATTCTTCTTAACTTTCATGTGTTCTGTGCATCTAGGGTAATTCAAGCATTTGGGCTAATAACCACTTATCAATGAGGGCATACCATGTTTGTTTTTCTGTGATTGGGATACCTCACTCAGGATGGTATTTTCCAGTTCCACCCATATGCCTATGAATTTCATGAAGTCATTGTTTTTGATACCTGAGTAATATTCCATTGTATAGATGTACCACCTTTTCTGTATCCATTCCTCTGTTGAAGGACATCTGGGTTCTTTCCAGCTTCTGGCTATTATAAATAAGACTGCTATGAATATAGTGGAGCATGTGTCTTTTTTATATGTTGGGGCATCTTTTGGGTATATGCCCAAGAGAGGTATAGCTGGGTCCTCAGGTAGTTCAATATCCAATTTTCTGAGGAACCTCCAGACTGATTTCCAGAATGGTTGTAGCAGTCTGCAATCCCACCAACAATGGAGGAGTGTTCCCCTTTCTCCACATCCTCGCCAGCATTTGCTGTCACCTGAGTTTTTGATCTTAGCTATTCTCACTGGTGTGAGGTGAAATCTCAGGGTTGTTTTGATTTGCATTTCCCTTATGACTAAAGATATTGAACATTTCTTTAGGTGTTTCTCAGCTATTCGGCATTCCTCAGCTGTGAATTCTTTGTTAGCTCTGAACCCCATTTTTTAATAGGGTTATTTGTCTCCCTGCGGTCTAACTTCTTGAGTTCTTTGCTATTTTGGATATAAACCCTCTATTTGTTGTAGGATTGGTAAAGATCTTTTCCCAATCTTTTGGTTGTCATTTTGTCCTAACAACAGTGTCCTTTGCCTTACAGAAGCTTTGCACTTTTATGAGATCCCATTTGTCAATTCTTGATCTGAGAGCATAAGCCATTGGTGTTTTGTTCAGGTCTGTCTTTATGTTACTTGACCTCTTTCCCTTTCTGCTTTTAATATTCTTTGTTTTGAGGAATTTGGTATTTTGACTATTATGTGACTATTGAATTTCTTTTCTGGTACAATTTATTTGGAGTTCTGTAGGCTTCTTGCAGATTTATATTTATGGATATCTCTATCTTTAGTTCAGGGAAGTTTTCTTCTATAATTTTGTTGAAGACATTTACTGGTCCTTAAGTTTGGAGACAACTCCTCTTATACACCTGCTATACTTTGATTTGTTCTTTCTTTATTGTTTCTATTTCCATTTTTAAATCCTGGATGGTTTTTTTGAATTCCTTCACCTGTCCGGTTGTGTTTTCCTATAAATCATTAAAGGAATTTTTTGTTTTGTCTTTAACGGCTTCTACTTGTTTACTTGTGTTGTTCTTTATTTCTTGAAGGGAGTTATTTATTTCCTTCTTAAAGTCCACCAACATCATCATAAAATGTGATTTTAAAACTAAATCTTGCTTTTCTCGTGTGTTTGGATATCTAGTATTTTCTTGGGTAGGAGAACTGGGCTCTGATGATGGAAGTAGTCTTGCGTTCTTTTCCTTAGTTTCCTGTGCTTGCCTCTCACCATCAGGTTGTCTCTGGTGTTAGCTTGTCTTGATGTTTCTGACAGTGGCTTGTCCCTCCTGTAGACCTGTGGGTCAGCAGTCCTGTAGACCTGTTTTCCTGTTTTCTTACAGTTGATTCTGGGAACAGAGTGCTCTTGGCTCAGGTGTATAGGTGCTCCTGGAGACTGGCCTTCAGTTCTTGGTGCTGGCAGTAACTGGAAGTGTCCTGACTCTGATTTCTCCTAGGTCCCTGTGCCAAGGGGGCACAGATGGCACTAGGTAATTTCCTCTTAGGTTGGAAATGTAGGCAGAGTGTAGTCTCTTCTGATTTCTCAGGAGTGTCCACACTTCTAAAGGTCTAGTTCTCTCCATGATGGGATATGGGTTCAAGGCTGTTGTTTGACCAGTTCAGTTCAGTTCCAAGGACAGACTGGAGCTGCAGGTACCTGCCACTGACTGCCCCTATACTCTTGTGTCCAGAGTCACTATGCAGTTTTTCTCTTGGGCCAGGGATGTGTGCAAAGGTGGGCAGAAGTAGCAGTGTGTTCTGTGGTCTCAGGATGGTTCATACTTCTGGGTGTTCAGTTCTCTCCCCAACAGAGTTTGGGAGCAAGTGCAGTGGGATTGAATCAGTTAGGCTCCATGCACATCCAGAAACCATATCTTCTGTTCTAAAGCCTGCTTTTATAATTTTAGCTTCTCTTTATATTGTAATTCTGATATTGCAGCATCTAACTTATTTTGTTTTGCTAGCTTCAGAAATTATCCTCTAGATTTTGCCTCCAAATTTTATCTCCATTACTTGGCTGTTGAATCTGATCTGTGAATTGCCTAATTCTTTGTTCTAGTGTGTCTTCTAACTTCTGTCTTTAACCTTCATTCTCCTCCTTCAGTTGCTTATTTTGACCTATGAAATCCTGAACCTTTAGTTCCCTTGTTTCCTCTTAGACATGTTGCCAAGTCTTAAGCTTATCTCTCTGTTGTTCAGACTCCTCTATGAACTTCAGAAAACTTTGTTCTAGTGTTACTTCTAACCTCTTTTCTTTTTTAAGTATTTTTTTTACTTATATGAGTACACTGTAGCTCTTTTCAGACATACCAGAAGAGGGCATTGGATCCCATTACAGATGGTTGTGAGCAACTATGAGGTTGCTGGGAATTGAACTCATGAAGTCTGGAAGAGCAGTCTGTGTTCTTAACAACTGAGCCATCTCTCCAGCCCACAATCTCTTTCCTAAGGCAAGTAAGATTTTATCTCGGGCCCTGTCTTTTGAGAAGGCACAGTAGAAAATCAAGAGAATAAATATTGCAATATTGGCAAATAATGAGGTGTGTATTTCCTTTAAACAGTATTCATCCCTGTCAGAGCATTGCAAATATCATCCTATAAGGTCTGAAAGATATTTATTGTGTTTCTCATTTTTACGTATCAAAAGTTTACATATCTCTCTTCATATAAATGTATATACTGATCTGGAGACCTCTGTACCTTTGTCTCCTTCTGCTGTTCGATTCAGAACACTGCAGTCCTCTCTGATTCTTTTATTCCCAGAGAGAGGCCTCTTTGGGTTGTAGCTGTGTGCTTGCTTGTTTGCTGATCTCAGTCATCAGGTAGTTCAAGCAAGCAGTCCAGAGATCCAGTCTGGCTGTCCGTTGTCTGTGGAGACAGGGGGAATACAGGGAAGCAAACACAGAAAGGCTCACCAGGGCATAGATAGAAGCCCAGACCTGTTTGCTGTGGCTCTAGGAAAACTACCTTGCAGGCACTTGTGCTCCAGGTTTCCTGTGCCTCCCTGGGATTCTTACAGGACACTGCTCAAGCTGAGCTCCAGGCTAGGGTGCTGCCCCTGGCTGTAGCTCTCTGCCTGGGGTTATAGGAAGGAGCTTCTCTGCAGTTCTCTGTAGACCTCTCAGATTCAGGCAGCTTTCAATCCACTATTGCCCCAGCCTTGATCTCTGCCAGAGCCCTATTAGGGGGAGGAGGAGAAGTGAAACTTTATCTTAGGTTACTTGAGTTCTGATCAATACGTTTGGCACAAATTTTTTTGCAGTAAGTTCTCCAACCCAAATAAGGTCAAACAAAGGAAACACAATTCAATTAATATGAATACAAGCTCTGCGCCTAGATTGGGCAGATATACCACTACACTACTCTTTTTTCCCAGCTATAAGACCCTTATAACTTGTGGTTTCTCCAGGCCACCTGCTTCAGCTTCATCTTCCTTCCACCTCCTTCCCCCCCATCTGCCCCCGCTCTCTTTCTCTCTCTGGCTCTCTGGCTCTGGCTCCGTCTCTCTCCAACTCTTCAGTTCCACCTTCCTTACCCCTGTCCAATCTCCTGCTCTTGACTTTACTTTACAAGATAAAATGGGGAGAAAGTTCTGATGCAGTCACTGATGATTCATTCCTGGTCTTAGGCAGCCCATATTTGGGAAGCATAACTAGCAACAAATACAAACAGCATCAGGCAACCCACAACTCTTTTTCCAGCCTGATCTACATAGTGAGTATCAGAACAGATAGAGCTACACAGTGAGACCCCGACTTAAAAAAATCCATCAATCAAGACCACAAATAGAACACAAAATAAAATGATACATTTCAGAATACTGTGTTTGCATTAGTAGGACATTTTTAGACTAGAAAATTAATGAGAAATTAGTAAACATTATAAACAATTACTGTGTATTTAATCAGTTGTATATTCAAAATCATTTATATCTGCACTAATTCCTTATAGGACTAATTTTCTAATAGCTCTCATGGAATGTCCAGTCCTAAAGGAAAAGACACTCTCTTGAATATGTTGGTGATGGAATATAGGTGAAAATGCCCACACATATTTACTGGTTCAAATTTACATGAGTCTTAGGTGCAAAACTAAATGAGGATTGTTTTTATGGGACAAAAGCAAGACTGAGGCTATGGCAATTTTCTAGAGAACAATCTGACTTCTTATACCCTTATCAGGAATGGAATGTAGTGGCAAATGCAATGATTAGTACAGTTGTAGGTGCCAGCATGCAGTAATATTTACAAAGTTCAGAGGGTACAAAAGATAAAGTCTACACAAATTGTCTTCTCAAAGTTCCACACTTTTGTCACTTCTAAAGGAACATACAGAGGAACCCAAAATGGTCTGAATGCTTTCTTATCTGAGGAAGTATGCCAGTTTCTCAGCAACTTTAAGACACCTAGTGTCTCAGGAGACAAGAATTCTAACCTGAAAAACAGTGATGCATGACTCAGAAGGCAGGGCAGCTATGCCAACCCCACAGTGCTATGCACAGGGGAGTTAATATGCATGCATGAATTTAAAATGTGGATTTTTGGAATTGCCTCAATAGCCTGAGAACCATCATTGCAAACAAGCCACAATATTAATCTTCTACTGATGATACTTCTTGATATGCATACAATGAATGAAAAAATTCTGATTATTTCCAGTACATATATCAAAAGTTCATCACATCTCACTGTATACCCAGTGAGTAAATATCGCAGCATACGAGGTATGTCTCTCTTAAAAGAAGCAGAACAATTAACTGCCTGTTTCACAGCCCAACACATTAGATGAGATCACGATACTAATAACTGGTGACTATCCAAAGACTGCACCCACTTTCATAGGAATGATCTTCGTCATTGCTAGATCCCATCACTGTTCTCTCTCTGTCTCTCTCTGTCTCTCTCTGTCTCTCTCTGTCTCTCTCTCTCTCTTGGTTTTGACCAAGGATATTGGAGAATTCTCATGGACCATCAAGCCCTGGTCTAGATAACCTGACTCCTGTAATTCATCTTTCATCCTGTTCAAAAATAAAGCCATCAATAGCTGTTTGGTTGTTATGCATATAGACCCTAGAGCTCAACACAGATAGAAAATATGAACATGACTCAAAAACAGAACTTACGTAAATTGAACTTAGAGACTGACAATGACTGAGTAACTCTCCTTCTCTTTGCTCTCCACCAGGTATGAAACTCCCTTTACCAGATGGGAATCACCCCTTTTAAAAATATGCTCATGATACCACCCCTGGCATTGTTCTTAACATATAGAGAGAGGTCATTACTGAGTTCAAATATTATCACTTAATATATGATCTTGAAGATATTCAATGGTCTCATAAACATGTTTGGTTTAAATGTCTTGTTCTCCACCAGTGAACATGATTGTTGGCGGAGGGTGGTAATGGGGAGAGGATGGGGAGAGGAACACCCATATAGAAGGAGAGGGGGATGGGTTGGGGGATGTTGGCCCGGAAACAGGGAAAGGGAATAACAATCGAAATGTAAATAAGAAATATCAAGTTAATAAAGAAAAAAATCAGAAAAAAATAAATAAACGTCTTGTTCTCTATGAAAAAGATGCCCCTAGAGCCAGGGGTTATTATAGTTTCAATAAAAAAAAAAGTCCCTATATTATCATCTTTACCACACTCACCTCCCTGAAAGTCAACAGGATTGCAGCAGGAATTCACCACATACCCGTTTGCAGTACAAGATGAACCCAACCAGCAGGAAGAAACTTCTGTCTAAAGACTCCCTGAAAGGACTGATAAGACTGATAGGTTCCCACTGACCAGACCCCTACAAAAGACTCAGGGATCCCATGAGGACTGGATGACAAACCTGACACCCTCTAAAATATAATGGTCTAGTCCTTTTAAGTCACCAATACATCCAGGCTTAAACTAACTGAGTCATAAAGACATAGCCTTGCTACTAGCTGTATTCATGTGATTGGATATTGACACCTAGATAACTTCCTTGGTGTTACAAAAAACACATTATGATAGACTGGGAGGTGCTCGCTTCTGCAGCACATATACTAAGATTGGAATGATACAGAGAAGATTAACATGGCCCCTGCACAAGCATGACACCCAAATTTGTGAAGCATTCCATGTGTTTTCATATAATAATTAAGACACCAACTGCACAAAACACAGAAAGAATTTTAAAAGCAATACAAAGCTAAAGTTTAAGTGGATCATGGACATCCACATCAAACCAGATACATTCAAATTAATAGAAGAAAAAGTGGAGAAGAATCTGGAACACATAGGAACTGGAGAAAATTTCCTGAACAAAACACCAATGGCTTATGCTCTAAGATCAAGAATCAACAAATGGGATCTCATAAAATTGCAAAGCGTCTGTAAGGCAAAGGACATTGTTGTTAGGACAAAAGGGCAAACAACAGATTGGGAAAAGATCTTTACCAATCCTACAACTGATAGAGGCCTTATATCCAAAATATAAAAAGAACTCACGAAGTTAGACTGCAGGGAGACAAATAATCCTATGAAAAAATGGGGTTCAGAGCTAAACAAAGAATTCACAGCTGAGGAATGCCGAATGGCTGAGAAGCACCTAAAGAAATGTTCAACATCTTTAGCCATAAGGGGAATGCAAATTAAAACAACCCTGAGACTTCACCTTACACCAGTCAGAATGGCTAAGATCAAAAACTTCGATGACAGCAGATGCTGACAAGGACGTGGCAAAAGAGGAACACTCCTCCATTGTTAGTGGGATTGCAGACTGGTGCAACCATTCTGGAAACCAGTCTGGAGGTTCCTCAGAAAATTGAACATTGCACTACCTGAGGACCCAGTTATACCTCTCTTGGGTATATACCCAAAAGATGTCCCAACATACAACAAAGACACATGCTCCACTATGTTCAAAGCAGCCTTATTTATAATAGCCAGAAGCTGGAAAGAACCCAGATGCCTTTCAACAGAGGAATGGATACAGAAAATGTGGTACATCTACACAGTAGAATACTACTCCGCTATTAAAAACAATGATTTTATGAAATTCATAGGCAAATGGATGAAACTGGAAAATATCTTCCTGAATGAGGCAACCCAATCACAGAAAAACACACGTGGTATGCACTCATTGATAAGTTGATATTGGCAAAATGCTCAAATTACCCAAGATGCAATCCAATCCATGCAACACATGAAGCTCAAAAAGAAGGATGACCAAAATGAGCATGTTTCACTCCTTCTTAAAAGGGGGAACAAAAATATCTATAGGAGTGGATATGGAGGCAAAGTTCAGAGTAGAGACTGAAGGAAAGGCAATTCAGAGCCTGTCACACATATGGCCTATATATAAACAGCCACCAAAACTAGATAAAATTGATCAAGCTAAGAAGTGCATGTTGACAGGAACAGGATATAGATCGCTCCTGAAATACATTGCCAGAACATGTCAAATATAGAGGCAAATGCTAGCAGCAAACCACTGAACTGAGGTGGAGACCTACATTGCAGGAATTAGAAAAAGGATTGAAAGAGCTGATGGAGCTTGTAACCCAGTAAGAACCACAATGCCAACTAAGCAGAGCTTCCAGGGACTTATCAAGTACCAGAGAATATACATGGTGCAGATACATATGAAGAAGAGGACAGCCTTGCTAGGCACCAATGGAAGGAGAAGCACTTGGTCCTGCCAAGGTTGGACCCCCAGTGTACGGGATTGTCAGGGGGAGGTGGTAAGGAAAGTGGAAGGGGAGGGAAAAAACCCTTAAAGAAGAACAGGAACTAGAGGGAATAGGGGGCTCATGGAAAGGAAACCAGGAAAAGCAATAACATTTGAAATGTAAATAAAGAAACACCCAATAAAAAATGATAGACTGGGAGAAACAAGATACTGATGTAAAAGGACTTAAGATTAGTGATTTTAAAAAAGTCACTACCAGTTCCTCCATAGCAAAGGGGTATGAGCTTCAGGATGATTGGGCCTTCTACGTACCAGATAAAGGGGGTTGGGGGTGGGGGCTGAGAGGCCAAACCTACTCCTTCCTTGGGAAGGGATTACATCTTAAAAGAAAAAATCCTGAGAACTTGACCTGTGGTTGAACCCAAGCAGCACCCAAGATTTAGAAAGGATCCCATGACTTGTGCTTGGTCCATATCCCAGGGTTATTCCCTAGCTATTTCCTAGCAAAAATGAAAGATTAGTCTGATTGTTTCAGATGAACTTTCAGACTCTTTGTGATTTTCCATGGTCTTGCTTGAGAGCACCCACCACTGGGCTTACAATAGTCATTCTTTGAGATGCTTGCTAGACTGGACACACCTTCAATTCCTCCCATTTCTATAAAACCCTGTCCCAAAGAGGGTTTGGGGTTTCTTCATCAAACTGTCCTGTTGTGTCAGGTTTGGCAGTGAATAAGCCAAAACTCAAGATCATAACAAATACCCTAATGGCATTAAATTAGAGTTGGTTCCTATTGGTCTCTCACAGCTTGTGAATAGACAAAACACTTCTACTAATGCTGCTGAAATTCCAACCAGATATAGTCTCTGCTTTTTTATTTCATCGCTCTTCTAATAAGGAGATTGTCTAGGCCCCACTGATACCTGTTCATCTTATTCTCTGTTTTCCTTCCAAACAGGTCCAATTTTCAAGGAGTCCTGGGACTGATCTACCTTATCTCCCCACCACCATGACCTTGCTACCACAATAGACAGGAACTGTGTTTATAAATAGTTATACAATGTTAATAATGTCGCCAGAGGGGTAGAAAATGATGTGATTGTTCATTGTAAACCATTTTACAAAGTTCCCAAGTCATTGGAAATCTATGAGGAGTTAGCTAATGATATAAAGATCATCAAGCAGAGGGGCTTCAATTCATAAAATACCTAAAATTGGCATCATCAGTATTTCCAACTGCTTGCATTCTCAATATTGTTAAGAGGCAGTCTAGAAACTGAAGTTTCCACTGTCTTTTGATCTAGGTACATCAGTTCTCATACAGTAGCACTTAATGCAATTTATCATATGATCATTGGGATAAAAGAATCAAAATTTATTTTTGACAGTACTAAGCTATTGAGTTTGTCTATCTTTTTGCACTGACATCCATAGAACATTTATGTAAATTTATGTGTTTGTTCTCTGTAACATACTGCCCCACCTTGGGCACAATATTCTACAATATTGTAATAATGTGCTTAGAGTTCAGAGATATTCAGCAACACATTCCAATGTGCCTGATGTCTCTCTCAGACAGCTTTGTAATTCTATTTTCTTTTTCAGTCTGCAAAAATCTCATTGCCTTTGTGTAATGCAAAGAAGAGAACAGCACTGGTAACATGAATAATGGGAGGCTGGTTCCTGGTTTAAAGAGCATTGCTCACTATTGGCTCATGTATTTACATTCTAAATCTCCAGGTGGTCAAAATAGTTGTGCAGATTAGTTGCTGGAGAATCACTGGACAAAGTGTGTCACTAATGTAGAGCCTGAGAAAACAGTCCCAAGACAGCTTAGTTCTGAGTTTTTACTAAGTGATCATGGTTGAGAATGTTATCTCTCATCTGTCAGTGCTGTCTCCCATGAGGGCACCTTAATCATTTGGAACCAGTGACCAATTCAATCTACTTCTTTTTTAAGTTACTGTAGTCATGGAGCACAATGAAAAGAACAGACAAGTAACAAGTGCACTAAAATATTTTCTAGTTGAATTTAAGGCTTCTTTTTTTTTCTTGGAGAGAATATCTGAAACATTCTGAAATTCACCCTCATCCTTCCCCGTATTACCGCCCTACCCACAACAATCACATTCACTGGGGGTTCAGGCTTGGGAGGACCAAGGGCTTCCCCTTCCACTGGTGCCCTTACTAAGCTATTCATTGCTACCTATGCAGTTGGAGCCCAGGTTCAGCCCATGTATAGTCTATGGGTACTGGCAAGGGTATTAAGAAGTATACCATCTTATAAACATTTTCTGGAAAGGGAAAATGGGATATGTTACCAATAAGTAACATGTAGGATGGTTATTGTGTTGGTTTGAATAGGTTTGATCCATGAGGAATGTCACTATTGGCATGTGTAGCTTTGTTGGATGAAGTGTTTCACTGTGTTGGTGGGCTTTGAGGTCTCCTAGTGCTCCAGGTCCACCTAGGGTGAAAGACAGAATCCTCCTGGTTGACTTTGGATTAAGATGTAGAACTCCTGGCACCTTCAGCATCAAGTCTGTCTGCACTTTGCCATGCTTCCCACCGTGATGATAATGCTCTGAACCTCTCTGGAACTTTATGTCTGCCACAATAATGTTTGCCTGTATAAAAGGTACCTCAGTCATATTGTTTCAGCAATGAACTTCTAACTAAGTGAGTAGGTCATGAGCACCATAAGGGAACAAGCTATTGTAATTTATCTCAAAGTCCTGATGACCAACTTACTTGAAAAGAATTGCTTGCATTCAGAGTAAAGTGTTGTCCTCGGGTACCATCACTCAATTTTCTTGCTGAATCTGCAGTCATAAGAAAATAATAATTGGCTAACTGATACATTAAACTGATATCATTTTACCCTATGGTAAATGAGACATCTATAGCACCCTGCACTTCAAAGATTAACGCAACTTAATCTTTCTTATGGCTAGACCAATCTCAAGGTTTCCTGAGACCAGGATATATGAAGGGAACCACTTTGAATGACAAGAATATACTTGGCAATTCAAGAATGGTCTAAAGGGAGATATTTTGGGAATATAACTTCTAACTAGGAGCACCAAATACTCTGCACCATAATGGACCTGAAATACCTCTACCAAAACTGCTTTATGCTTTTTTCTGACAGTATTGTGATATTGCGTGCACCAAATTACTCATCTCAATTTTCTGACATATCCCATTTTCCTTTCCATAAAATGTTTATAAAATGGTATACTTCTTAATACCCTTGCCACTACCCATTTACTATACAAGGGCTGAACCTGGGCTCCAACTGCATAGGAAGCAATGAATAGCCTAGTAAGACCATCAGTGGAAGGAGAAGTCCTTGGTCCTCCCAAGACTGAACCCCTAGTGAATGTGATTGTTGTGGGGAGGGTGGTAATGGGGGGAAGATGAGAAGGGGACCACACATATAGAAGGGGAAGGGGAGTGGTTAGGAGGATGTTGGCCGGGAAACCGGGAAAGGGAATAACAATTGAAATGTAAATAAAAATACCCAAGTTAATAATGACAGAGAAAAAAAGAATGGTAGAACAATAACTAGAATATGGGAAAGAATGCATGGGGAAAAACTGAACCAGATGTGCCACTCTCGTCATCTGAACAATGCTTCATGAATTTGGGACCAAAAGTATTTCATTACGGCTAAGAGAAGTGTTGTAAAAGACACTTTTGTCTTCCTGATGTAATTGTCTTGGAGGCTATCTTCCTCTGTCTGCTAACTGAGGTCTTGTCCTTGGAGCTTTTAGACTTCCTACAATCTCATCTAGGCCTAGAATATTTTCAGCCTTACTGAAAATATTAGAGACTTACTGCAGAATGAGCCCATACCTTCCTAGTTCTTTAGGTCTCTCTCTGGCTGATTCAACTCAGATATTCTGTCTCACACTCCTTACCAAGCTGAATGACTTGATCTGGCTTCTCTCAGCTACTCCTGGTTACTCACTCTGCTTGGCCTCATACTAACTTTGTCAGCTGGTTCTACCAGGACTGCTAAGAAATCCTTTGTGATGTCAAAACTGCAATGGGAAGTCTGCAACTCTTCAAGTGATACTATTTAATTGATTCTCAGATAGAAAGTAAGTATTTACCACTTAAAACTCATCCTATGTGGTTGTATAACAATTAACCAATAGTCATAAAATGGGAAATGATTTGTTATAGTGGGAGGACAGAAGATAAAATATTGACTGGGATTTTTCTGTCATAAAAATAGTATATGAAATAATACGGTGGAGCAATTACACTATCTGTTGTTTGCAAACAGGGTTCCCTTTGCCATTTTTTGCAATTCCAGTGCTCCTGAAATTTGCATCCATCCATGCTTTCTGACTCCCCTGTTTTCCAAGTTTCCTATCCAAGAGGATGGCCTTAGGGACTAGGCTATGTAGATGGCAATTTCTTATGAAATTAGTAGAGATAGAATTAAAGCAAAAAATATATTTTATCATGTGCCATAGACATGGTTATATAATCATTAACATTTACTAAATAAACCTTTCATTCACTATTAATTTTCTATCTGAAATATTTGCATGCACCGAGTGATATAAATACAGAAAATCAGATGTGTTTCTTCCTTTACTGACTTCTTAGTTTATACCTAAGGTCCAGGCAAGTGCACTATCCATCCCGTGAGAGCGTATCAGGCCATACTATTTTACAGTTAGCACTCACTTTATGTTGAAACAAAATTAGAAAACATCCTTTGAGTAATTATGATCAGTCACCTGTACCAGAAAAATGACTCCTTGTTTCAAAAGGAGCGCTCTTCCCATGTACTCTTGGCCAACCCCCTGCCAGCCCTTTTGACATTCAGCACTGTGATTTAGACTTAAAGGATTGCCTAGATGCTGGTGGCAGTGCTTTGTTCACAGATCTCATATTGGAGAAGGACAACAGTCTCAGAAATGGACATATCGTCATATCAATATTACGTTGTTTCATTACTATAATTTTATGATAGTATTTTCCTAAAACCATGGATGCCTTTTTTTTTTTTTTGCTGCTCTTGCTGGTTTATGAGCACTTTGTTGTTCCCTTAGGTTCTGTATATTTAAAGTTTCTATTTTCTAAAACAATACCAGGAGAATTTTGTTAAGTTGTGCTTAATATCTCTGGAGAATATAAAACTTCATCTATAATGGTTTCTAATTTATAAGCCCTTACATGTTTCTTTTTATCATCACGCCATGGTTTCCATCACTAAAACATTTATACATTTTGAAATGACCTCTGGTTTTATCTTTCTCTCACAATTTTTAAAGTCTATGTAGTTCCTTGCAATTTAATAAATATTAGGAAAATGTTCTCTCTATAAAAAAGTGCCTATAATTTCTTGATATAAATTACATAGAATCTTTGCAGAACACAAAAATCTTTTTATATTTCTTCATGCTTGAATGAGAACATGTTAATTACGAGTCACTTGTATGTAGTTTGTTTTCTGACTACTGTTGATAATAATCATTCCCATTCTGAAAGAAGTCACTCAAAAGTTTGATCTGTCCTAGGTTTGAATATTTACTCTATTTTAATTCATGACCATGTGGCCCATAAATATACAGCCACCAAATTAGATATGATGGATGAAGCAAAGAAGTTCAGGCAGACAGGAAACGGATGTAGATCTCTCTTGAGAGACACAGCCAGACTACAGCAAATACATAGGCGAATGTCATCATTAAACCACTGAACTGAGAATGGGACTCCCATTGAAGGAATCTTAGTAAGGACTGAAAGAGCTTGAAGGGACTTGAGACCTCATATGAACAACAATGCCAACCAACCAGAGCTTCCAGGGACTAAGCCACTACCCAAAGACTATACATGTACTGACCTGACTACATGCATAGGTAGCAATGAATAGCCTAGTAAGAGTACCAGTGGAAGGGGAAGCCCTTGGTCCTGCCAAGACTGAACCCCCAGTGAACGTGATTGTTGAGGGAAGGGCAGTAATGGTGGGAGAATGGGGAGGGAAACACCCATAGAGAAGGGGAGTGGAAGTGGTTGGGGGATGTTGGCCCAGAAACCAAACCGGGAAAGGGAATAACAATTGAAATGTAAATAAGAAATACCCAAGTTAATAAAGATGAAAAAAAAAAGACATGAGCAAACTGGAGAGTGGTGGTTTATGTCTGACAAGAATGGTAATATTCTGCTATTGTGTGCATGGTTCTCTGGAAGCCTGCTAGGCATTATTGTTTTTCTCCAATGTTCATGGCCATCTTTCTCAATGGTGGATTTGATGGTTTGCATATGCTTGTCCCAGGATGTGACACTATTGGAAGGTGTGACACTGTTGGAATAGGTGTGGCACTATGGATGTGGGTTTTAAGACCCGAATCCTAGCTGTCTAGAAGCAAGTATTCTGCTAGCATCCTACAGAGGAAGATGTAGAACTCTCAGCCTTACTGTCAACTTTGACATGCTTACTGGCCTTTGATCAGAGGGCAGAGAAGAAGTCAGAAGTCCATGATGTGAGACTCAATGTGCATAATGTATTTATTAATTTTTCTTCAGCCTAGCAGGGTCAATGAACTCCGGGCTTTGGTGGTCCTGCTCCCCATTCTTTTCCTGTGACATTAACTCTGGAGTTTGTGTTGTCCTTCATGGACTTCCTTACAACTACATGAGGATTATAAGGCATCTGGCCTATGGAGGAAATTCTTTCCTTTACCACCAGTGTCTCCTCTGTGAGGCCTCGTATCTAGCTATAAAATACAACCACGGTGGATATGGAACTTTAAGTGCGCCTTACTGATTACAAACCTCCAAAGGATCCCCCAAGTGTGATACACTTCCCCCCTGCCTCGGTGTCCCAAGAGTCCCTCAAATGCTCACTTTCCTGGGACTTCCTATCCCTTGGGAGCACTGCAAGACTGGCTTAGGTGTATGAATTGCCAGGGACTACCTGATATTCTTTTTTTCTTTTTTCTTTTTTTTTAACTTGAGTATTTCTTATTTACATTTCGAATGTTATTCCCTTTCCCGGTTTCTGGGCAAACATCCCCCTAATCCTTCCCCCTCCCCTTCTTTATGGGTGTTCCCTCCCCATCCTCCCCCCATTGCCGCCCTCCCTCCAACAATCGAGTTCACTGGGGGTTCAGTCTTAGCAGGACCCAGGGCTTCCCCTTCCACTGGTGCTCTTACTAGGATATTCATTGCTACCTATGAGATCAGAGTCCAGGGTCAGTCCATGTATAGTCTTTAGGTAGTGGCTTACTCTCTGGAAGCTCTGGTTGTTTGGCATTGTTGTTCATAAGGGGTCTCGAGCCCCTTCTAGCTCTTCCAGTTCTTTCTCTGATTCCTTCAACGACTGTCCTATTCTCAGTTCAGTGGTTTGCTGCTGGCATTCGCCTCTGTATTTGCTGTATTCTGGCTGTGTCTCTCAGGATCGATCTACATCCGCCCTGTCGTTCTGCACTTCTTTTTGCTTCATCCATCTTGTCTAATTGGGTGGCTGTATATGTATGGGCCACATGTGGGGCAGGCTCTGAATGGGTGTTCCTTCAGTCTCTGTTTTAATCTTTGCCTCTCTCTCCCTGCCAAAGGTATTCTTGTTCCCCTTTTAAAGAAGGAGTGAAGCCTTCACATTTTGATCATCCGTCTTGAGTTTCATTTGTTCTAGGCATCTAGGGTAATTCAAGCATTTGGGCTAATAGCCGCTTATCAATGAGTGCATACCATGTGTGTTTTTCTGTGATTGGGTTACTTCACTCAGGATGATAATTTCCAGTTCCTACCATTTGCCTACGAATTTCATAAAGTCATTGTTTTTGATAGCTGAGTAATATTCCATTGTGTAGATGTACCACATTTACTGTATCCATTCCTCTGTTGAAGGGCATCTGGGTTCTTTCCAGCTTCTGGCTATTATAAATGAGACTGCTATGAACATAGTGGAGCACGCGTCTTTTTTATATGTTGGGGCATCTTTTGGGTATATGCCCAAGAGAGGTATATGTGGGTCCTCAGGTAGTTCAATGTCCAATTTTCTGAGGAACCTCCAGACTGATTTCCAGAATGGTTGTACAGTCTGCAATCCCACCAACAATGGAGGAGTGTTCCTCTTTCTCCTCATCCTCGCCAGCATTTGCTGTCACCTAACTTTTTGATCTTAGCCATTCTCACTGGCGTGAGGTGAAATCTCAGGGTTGTTTTGATTTGCATTTCCCTTATGACTAAAGATTTTGAACATTTCTTTACGTTTTTCTCAGCCATTCAGCATTCCTCAGTTGTGAATTCTTTGTTTAGTTCTGAACCCCATTTTTTAATAGGGTTATTTGTCTCCCTGCGGTTTAACTTCTTGAGTTCTTTGTATATTTTAGATGTAAGCCCTCTATCTGTTGTAGGATTGGTAAAGATCTTTTCCCAATCTGTTGGTTGCCATTTTGTCCTAACCACGGTGTCCTTTGCCTTACAGAAGCTTTGCAGTTTTATGAGATCCCATTTGTCGATTCTTGATCTTAGAGCATAAGCCATTGGTGTTTTGTTCAGGAAATTTTTCCAGTGCCCATGTGTTCCAGATGCTTCCCTAGTTTTTCTTCTATTAGTTTGAGGTATCTGGTTTGATGTGGAGGTCATTGATCCACTTGGACTTAAGCTTTGTACAGGGTGATAAGCATGGATCGATCTGCACTCTTCTACATGTTGACCTCCTGTTGAACCAGCACCATTTGCTGAAAATGCTATCTTTTTTTCCATTTGATGGTTTTGGCCTTTGTCAAAAAATCAAGTGCCCATAGGTGTGTGGGTTCATTTCTGGGTCTTCAATTCTGTTCCATTGGTCTATCTGTCTGTCTCTGTACCAATACCATACAGTTTTTATCACTATTGCTCTGTAATACTGCTTGAGTTCAGGATAGTGATTCCCATGAAGTCCTTTTTTTTATTGTTGAGGATAGTTTTAGCTATCCTGGGTTTTTTGTTATTCCAGATGAATTTGCAAATTGTTCTGTCTAACTCTTTGAAAAATTGGATTGGTATTTTGATGGGGATTGCATTGAATCTGTGGATCGCTTTTGGTAAAATGGCCATTTTTACTATAGTAATCCTGCCAATCCATGAGCATGGGAGATCTTTCCATCTTCTGAGGTCTTCTTCAATTTCTTTCTTCAGAATCTTGAAGTTCTTACTGTACAGATCTTTTACTTGCTTGGTTAAAGTCACACCGAGGTACTTTATATTATTTGGGTCTATTATGAAGAGTGTCGTTTCCCTAATTTCTTTCTCGGCTTGTTTCTCTTTTGTGTAGAGGAAGGCTACTGATTTATTTGAGTTAATTTTATACCCAGCCACTTGGCTGAAGTTGTTTATCAGCTTTAGTAGTTCTCTGCTGGAACTTTTGGGATCACTTAAATATACTACCATATCATTGCAAATGTGATATTTTGACTTCTTCTTTTCCGATCTGTATCCCCTTGACCTCCTTTTGTTGTCTGACTGCTCTGGCTAGGACTTCAAGAACTATATTGAATAAGTAGGGAGAGAGTGGGCAGCCTTGTCTAGTCCCTGATTTTAGTTGGATTGCTTCAAGTTTCTCTCCATTTAGTTTAATGTTAGCAACTGGTTTGCTGTATATGGCTTTTACTATGTTTAGGTATGGGCCTTGAATTCCTATTCTTTCCAGGACTTTTATCATGAAGGGGTGTTGAATTTTGTCAAATGCTTTCTCAGCATCTAATGAAATGACCATGTGGTTTTGTTCTTTCAGTTTGTTTATATAATGGATCACATTGATGGTTTTCCGTATATTAAACCATCCCTGCATGCCTGGAATAAAGCTTACTTGATCATGGTGGATGATTGTTTTGATGTGCTCTTGGATTCGGTTTGCCAGATTTTATTGAGTATTTTTGTGTCCCTATTCATAAGGGAAATTGGTCTGAAGTTCTCTTTCTTTGTTGGGTCTTTGTGTGGTTTAGATATAAGAGTAATTGTGGCTTCATAGAAGGAATTCGGTAGTGCTCCATCTGTTTCAATTTTGTGGAATAGTTTGGATAATATTGGTATGAGGTCTTCTATGAAGGTCTGATTGAATTCTGTACTAAACCCGTCTGGACCTGGGCTCTTTTTGGTTGGGAGAACATTAATGACTGCTTCTATTTCCTTAGGAGTTATGGGGTTGTTTAATTGGTTTATCGGTTCCTGATTTAACTTCGGTACCTGGTATCTGTCTAGGAAGTTTTCCATTTCCTGCAGATTTTCAAGTTTTGTTGAATATAGGCTTTTATAGTAAGATCTGATGATTTTTTGAATTTCCTCTGAGTCTGTAATTATGTCTCCCTTTTCATTTCTGATTTTGTTAATTTGGACACACTCTCTGTGTCCTCTTGTTAGTTTGCCTAAGGGTTTATCTATCTTGTTGATTTTCTCAAAGAACCAACTTTTTGGTTCTGTTGATTCTTTCTATGGTCCTTTTTTTGTTTCTACTTGGTTGATTTCAGCTCTGAGTTTGATTATTTCCTGCCTTCTACCTCCTCCTGGGTGTATTTGCTTCTTTTTGTTCTAGAGCTTTTAAGTATACTGTGAAGCTGGTGACATATTCTCTTTCCTGTTTCTTTCTGCAGGCACTGTGGACCCAGCGGGGTAAAAGAGAAATATACTCTTTTATTTTTATATTATTACAACAACAGGGATGGGTTTTCCTGTTTGCCTTGGATCATCTCTTGTAGTTTTTTCAAAATTCACTGGTTTTAAAGCTGCCCTATGGAGACCGGCCAGGAGACAGGCTATGAATCTATCTCTGGGTAAAATACCACCTGTAGAATTATAATTCCATCGGGGATCTTTGTCATGCACTGCCTCGCATCCAATAGGGCATATTCCATCTGTTTGATGGATCTTGTCTGCATATATTTTGGCCTTCTTCCTTACCCACCAGGCCAAATACTCCCTTCCTAGAACCAAATGGCAACTTGACTTCACCCACAAGCTCACTGTCGAATGTGCCAAGTACCTCCTGGTCTTGGTGGACACATTCTCAGGGTGGGTAGAAGCATTTCCCACAAATAACAAAAGGGCTCAGACAGTCTCTGATATCCTCCTCCAAGACTTCATCCCCCAATTTGATGTCCCAGACTCCATCCAGTCAGACAACGTTCCTGAGTTTACCTCCCAAATCTTTCCTATTCTGTCTAAGGCCCAAGATATCCTGTGGCATTTTCATATTCCCTACCACCCTCAATCATCAGGAAAGATAGAAAGAACTAGCTGTTCTTTAATAATTACTCTTGGCACACTGTCACAGGAACTTTGTCTAGAACTTCCTTCTTTTTATGATAAGAAAAAGGGAGGTATTTTGCTATGAGGAATTGCTTTTGTCTCCAGCAGCCACACCACCTGTTCACTGTTGCCCTGGCAATGGCCATACATTCCCAGCATACCTTAGGTTTAGTTCCCACCTTCACCTGGGAGCAGTTATGTCATATTCCAAATAAAAGGCAGACATTTTCTGTCCTCTCTCTCTTTTTCTTTTTCTCTCAACCCTTCCCCTTGTCTCATTCTCCCATTAAAACCTCTCCATGTGGAACCATTTTGGCATGGTGTGCTTTGTCCAAATGAGAACTGAGATTTAAACCCCAACAAGGGTAACTTGTCTATAGTTGATTACCACTTGGCTCCTCTTGGTACCACTTGGTACAGAAGTGATGGTGGATTTTCCTGTCACTGTGGCCTGTATCTTTGGAGCAGCTCTCCTAGATTCATCCACTACACCTCTGTTCCTGAAACATGTTAGTTCTAACCTTTTTCAAGCCAGGCACTTTCTCCTCCTTAATTACTTTGGAGAGGCTTCCATGTACTTTCTTTTCCACCTTTCTCTCCTGGTCCTGCAAGAATCCTTCCCAAGCAGAGAACGGTCCCTCCCACTCGCCCTCAGCCTTCCTGTCACACAATTCTAGCTGCTACACTGCCCTCTACCATGCATGCACAGCCTCCCCACATGCCTCTGACAGCCTAGACCTGCATGGATGTAGAAGAATGCTGATATCTGAGACTCATAGTGAATTCTGAACCAATCACATAACAGATAGGCAGTCTAACATTTTAGCTTGGAATACAAGACTCCTGAACTAAAAAGGCACAAAAGACAACCAACTAAACTCTGATTTATTTTAATATCTCATTCCCAACACAAAATACTGAAAATAAGACAAAATGCCCTGGATTCAAAAACGCAATCATACCTGTAACCCTAAAAATAGAAATTTAAATAGTATTCCATTCAAAACTCAGAGTCATGAAGGGCCTTATTATAAGTGAAGTGATTGACGTTCAAAAAACGTGAACAAACACCTGAATGAAAGGAGCACAGGGTAGGATAAGAAACCTGGAATGAAATAGAGACAGAGTAAAAAACAAGCTGAGATGGAGCAAAAAATTAAAAAAGTACAATAAATCTAAAAACTCAGAGGCTGAATATCAAGCTTGAAGACAAGGTAAAAGAGCAGGATGTTTCAGTCAAAGAAATGTTTAATTTCAGTAAAATGCTCCATACATTTATTGCTTTGATTATTATGTGGCAGGAGAATTTTCCTTTTGCTTCAATGTATTTGCTATCCTGTAAGCCTCTTGCATGTTTACAGGCATGTCTTTCCTTAGGTTGCAGACATTTTTTTCTATGATTTTGTTGAAAATATTTTCTGGGTCTTGAAGATGCGAGATTTCTTCTATTCCTATTGTTAATGTTTGATCTTTTCATACTGTTCCAGATATTTTTGGATGTTTCCTGCCAGGAAGATTATAGATTTAACATGTTCTTTGACTAGTATATCAATATCTCCAATTACATCTTATATGATTGATATTGTCTGTTCCATCTCCTTTCTTATTATATTGGTGATGCTTGTGTCTGTAGTTCCCATTCTCTTCCCTAGGTTTTTCATCTCCCAGATTTCACAGTTTGTGTTTTCTTTATTGCTTCTATTTTCATACTCAGGTCTTATAAAGATTTATTCATTTCCTCCACCTGTTTGATTGTATTTTCCTGCATTTCTTTAATGGATTTATTAATTTCCTCTGGAAAGGCCTCTATCGTTTTCATAAGATTGGACTTACGGTCATCTTTTAGTTCTGTGGCTATATTAGTATCCCTAGGGTTTTCTGTAATTTGATAGATGAGTTCTGATGGTGTCATATTACTCTCCCTCTTATTGTGTTCTTACAATGTCCTTTAGCCATCCAATGACTAGATATTGATGCCAAGAAAGCTCCTATAGGAGACAGGTAGACCATTAAGGCTTGGCAGTAAAGCTCAGGGAACTGCTTGTGCTCATCTCTGGTTGATGTACCCATATGGGAATGAATGTTGCTGCAGTCCCACAGGTGTGGAGTCCTGACCCTGGTAATGGCGCTTAGGGGACAGAAAGCAGGTTACAACTGCTGACTGTGCACCAGGGGAATTAGGAAGGCAGGAATAGGTGTTTCTGGGACTGGGCACAGCAGGAAGACAATATCTACATTAACAAAATCACAAAAGAAAAGAGCAATATAACATCAGACACTAAGCAGTCATTAGATCTTACTTCAAAAAGGTCTACTCCAGCAAATTGGGACATTTAAAAGAAATGGGTGATTTCTTGAAAGATACATCTTACCAAGGTTCAGTCAAGAGCACATAAACAATCTAAATAGTCTTAAAAAAATTCAGGGACAGAACGCTTTAGTGTAGAATTCTACCAATCTTTCAAAGAAAAGCTAGTGCCAATATTCCTCAACATGTTTTTAAAAATTTTTGCGGCTACAGTCACCTTCATAACTAAACCACACAAAGGTTCAGAAACAAAGTGATTTTCAGAACTATTACCTTATGAAAATTGATACAAAAATGCTCAGTATAAACTTGCAAACAAAATGCAAGAACATATCAAAATTATCATCCATATGACAAAGTAAGCTTCATCCCACGGATGCAGAGATATTTCGACATAAGCAAATCCATCAATGTATTCTACCATGTAAACAAACTGAAAGAAAAAGAGCACAAGATCATCAACAGATACTGAAAAGGCTTTGAAAACATCTTGCATCTCCCTCATGATAAAAGTCTTAGAGAGGTCAGTGATTCAAGGTCCATACCCAAACACAATAGGAGCAATATACTGCAAACCAATAGGCAAAATCAAATTCACTGGAGAGAAACTTAAAGCAATCTACTAAAATCAAGATGAGACAAAGATGCCCATTCTATCCTTATCTATCCAAGAAAGTAATAGAAGTTTTAACTAGTGCACTATGACACGTAAAGTATATCAACAGAATACAAACTGGGAAGAAGTCAAAGTATCACTATTAGCAGATCATATAGTAGTATACATAAGTGACCTCCACTATTCTACCTCAGAACTCCTTCCACTAAATAACACCTTCAGCAATGTGGTAGTATACAAAATCAAGAGAAAACATCAGTAGCATTTCTTTATACAAATTTTAATCCAGATGAGTAAGAAATAAGGGGGGAAAATCTTCACAATAGTTACAAATAAAAAAAATCCTTCAGGATAAAATGCTGAGAGCTCAGGTACTAAGAGGAAAAATTAATAAATGGGACCTCCTGAATCTTAAAAATCTTCTGTAAGGCAAAGGACACTGTGAATAGGACAGAATCATAGGCAACCAAATAGGAAAATATTGGCACCAACCCTAAATCTGACGTTGGTCTAATATTCAAACTATATAAAGAACTCAAGAAATGAAACACCAAGAAACCCAATAACCAAATTGAAAAAATTGGTATAGAGCTAAACAGAGAATTTCTCAACAGAGTAATCTCAGACGGCCAAGAACCTCTTAAAGAAATGTTCAACATCCTTAGTCATCAGAGAAATGCAAATCGAAATGACCCTGAGATTCATTCTTACACAAATCAAAACAACTAGATAAAAATCTCAAGTGACTGGTCCTGCTAAGACTGAACCCCCAGTGAACGTGATTGTTGTGGGGAGGGCGGCAATGGGGAGAGGATGGGCAGGGGAACACCCATAAAGAAGGGGAGGGGGAGGGGTTAGGGGGATGTTGGCCCGGAAACCGGGAAAGGGAATAACACTCCAAATGTAAATAAGAAATACTCAGGTTAATAATAATGATAATAATAATAATAATAATAATAATAATAATAATAATAATAATAATAATAATAAAACCTCAAGTGACAGCATATACTAGTGAGGATGTGGAGCAAAGCTAACTCTCCTCCAATGAAGGTAGAAGTTCAAGGTTGAACAACCACTTTGGAAACCAATTTGGTGGTTTCCCAGATAAGTTGCAATAGTTCTAAGTAAGACATAGCTGCTTGGGTATATACCCAAAGGATGCTCTGCTGTATCATAAGGATATTTGTTCAACTAACATTCACATCAGCTGTAGTTGTAATAGATTCTGAAAACAAGTCAGATTGGATAAAGAAAATGTATTTCATTTACACAATGATAAACTTTTGAGCTGTAAAAATCAAGAACATCATGAAATTTGCAGGTAAATGGATGGAATTAGAAAATATCACCCTTAATGAGGTTTCCAAGATCCAGATGGACAAACAGGTATGTATTCACTTATAAGTGGATATTAGCCATAAAGTATAGAATAACCAAGCTATCATCCATGGAACCAAAGAAGCTAAGTTACAAGGAGGACTCCTGGGAGGATGCTTGCATCTCAGTAAACATAAGAAAGGAAATAGGTCTGGGAAATGGATTGGAAAAGCGAACTAGTGGTAGAGGTGGTGGGGAGGAGACTGCTAATAGAGGAGAAAGGATACTTAGATTGGAATGTAAAGTGAATAAAGAAAGAAATTACTGAAGAAAAATAATATGTGCCATGCAAGTAGTACTTGTTAAAGGAAAAATGCTATTTATTCCTTTTGAATGGTATATACTTAAATGAAATATTTCAAATTTCTGACAGGGTAAGTGTTTCTGAAGAGCTTTAGTGAAAAGACGAATTAAGCCATTTTCTACACTGTGACAATTAAGTGACATCTTTATCCTTTCCTTAGAGACCTCTACTATTACAAGTCAAGTATGTAGAATTACTCTATTAGCATTATTGACTTAAGGAAATTAATTCAGAAACTTATGATTTTGAAAGGATTTAGCTGTCTCACGAATCCAGTTGTCTGTCAGTCCATTGCTGCTAACCTAGTACTGTGTTCATTCTGCCCTGTTTTGCTTTAACTGCTAGATGGATATATGTGGTTTTCCTAATTCAGAAACACGATTGTCTTCCAGGAAGAATGCCAAAGGAGCTCAAATATGAAGAACAGAAAATCCCTGTTGAAAACTCAGTGGTTTGAGGAGAAGCTTGTGGCTCTCTTAAGAAGAGGAAATAAATTCTTCAAAGAGTGAGACAGAACAATTTGCAAATTCATCTGGAATATCAAAAAACCCAGGATAGCTAAAACTATCCTCAACAATAAAAGGACTTCAAGGGGACTCACTATCCCTGAACTCAAGCAGTATTACAGAGCAATAGTGAAAAAAACTGCATGGTATTGGTACAGAGACAGACAGATAGACCAACGGAATAAAATGGAAGATCCAGAAATGAACCCACACACTTATGGTCACTTGATTTTGACAAAGGAGCCAAAACCATCCAATGGAAAAAGGACAGCATTCTCAGCAAATGGTGCTGGTTCAATAGGAGGTCAACATGTAGAAGAATGCAGATCGATCCATGCATATCACCCTGTGTAAAGCTTAAGTCCAAGTGGATCAAGGACCTCCACATCAAACCAGATACACTCAAACTAATAGAAGAAAAAGTGGGGAAGCATCTGGAACACATGGGCACTGGAAAAAATTTCGTGAACAAAACACCAATAGCTTATGTTCTAAGATCAAGAATCGACAAATGGGATCTCATAAAACTGCAAAGCTTCTGTAAGGCAAAGGACACTGTGGTTAGGACAAAACGGCAACCAACATATTGGGCAAAGATCTTGACCAATACTACAACAGATAGAGGGCTTATATCCAAAATATACAAAGAACTCAAGAAGTTAGACTGCAGGGAGAAAATGGGGTTCAGAGCTAAACAAAGAATTCACAGCGGAGGAATGCTGAATAGCTGAGAAACACCTAAAGAAATGTTCAACATCTTTAGTCATAAGGAAAATGCAAATCAAAACAACCCTGATATTTCATCTCACACCTGTGAGAATGACTAAGATCAAAAACTCAGGTGACAGCAAATGCTGGCAAGGATGTGGAGAAAGAGGAACTCTCCTGCATTGTTGGTGGGATTGCAGACTGGTACAACCATTCTGGAAATCAGTCTGGAGGTTCCTCAGAAAATTGGACATTAAACTACCTGGGGACCCAGCTATACCTCTCTTGTCCATAGATCCAAAAGATGCCCCAACATATAGCAAAGACACGTGCTCCACTATGTTCATAGCAGCCTTATTTATAATAGCCAGAAGCTGAAAAGAACCCAGATGTCCTTCAACAGAGGAATGGATACAGAAAATGTGGTACATCTACACAATGGAATATTACTCAGGTATCAAAAACAATGACTTCATGAAATTCATAGTCAAATGGAGAGAACTGGAAAATATCATCCTGAGTGAGGTAACACAATCACAGAAAAACACACATGGTATGCACTCATTGATAAGTGGCTATTAGCCCAAATGCTTGAATTACTCTAGATGCACAGAACACATGAACCTCAAGATGGATGATCAAAATGCGAATGCTTCACTCCTTCTTTAAAAGGGGAACAAGAACACCCATGGCAGGGAATAGGGAGACAAAGATTAAAACAGAAGCAGAAGGAACACCCATTCAGAGCCTGCCCCACATGTGGCCCATACATATACAGCCACCCAATTAACAAAATGAATGAAGCAAAGAAGTGCAGGCCAACAGGAACCAGATGTAGATCTCTCCTGAGAGACACAGAATACAGCAAATACATAGGCGATTGCCAGCAGCAAACCACTGAACTGCGAATGGGACTCCCGTTGAAAGAATCAGAGAAAGGACTGGAAGAGCTTGAAGGGGCTCAAGACCCCATATGAACAACAATGCCAACCAACCAGAACTTCCAGGGACTAAGCCACTACCCAAAGACTATACATGGACTGACCTTGGGCTCCAATCTCATAGGTAGCAATGAATAGCCTAGTAAGAGCACCAGTGGAAGGGGAAGCCCTTGGTCCTGCTAAGACTGAACCCCCAGTGAATGTGATTGTTATGGGGAGGGCGGTAATGGGGGGAGGATGGGAAGGGGAACACCCATGTAGAAGGGGAGGGGGAGGGGTTAGGGGGAATGTTGGCCTGGAAACTGGGAAAGGGAATAACAATCGAAATGTAAATAAGAAATACTCAAGTTAATAAAGAAAACAAAAGAAGAGGAAATAAGCAGTGTGTTTAGTGCAGCATTAAAGAATTCATTTACATCATACTCACAAACACATGGAATGTAAAGACCTCTATATTGAAATAAAACTGGGTCAAAGTAAAACTGAGGAGATGACACACTAGCAACTAATTAGCACAATTGAATAGTACCAATCAGGCAAAGGATAATCACACCCAAAATGAGGGTCATAATAACAGACAGTGAGAAAACAAAGAATTACTTTAAAAACCACTACTCCAACAAATTGGAAAAATAAAAGGGAAGTGCATGATTTTTAGGGTGCTACCCCATTCCAAAATGAAATCAACATTGGATAAACAAATAGACCTATTTAACCAATAGTGAAATAAAAACAGTCATCAAAAGTCAGTCTTCCAAGCAGAAAATCCTTTGGCCACATGGATTCAGTAGAGAATTCTACAACTTTCAAAATATAGTTAAAATTAATATTCCTTAAATTGTTCTACAAAACAAGAACAGAAATAATATCACCCACTTCATTTTATGAGGATTCAGTTACCAACAATCCCAACCAGACAAAACTGCTATAGAGAATTGCAGAACTTTATGAATATTCATGCAAAAATACTCATAAAATACTTCCAAGAACACATCAAAATATCACCAGAGTGATCAAGTAGACTTTGTCCCAGAGATGAAGGGATACTTGAATATAAAAAAAATCAATAAATATAATCCACCATACTGGTTGTGTTGATTCTTTTTATCGTCCTATTTGTTTCTATTTGGTTGAATTCAGCCCTGAGTTTGATTATTTCCTGGCTTCTACGCCTCTGGGGTATTTTTGCTTCTTTTTGTTCTAGAGCTTCTAGGCGTTCTGTCAAGCTGCTGATGTAGGCTGTCTCCTGTTTCTTCCTGCAGGCACTCATAGCTACGAGGTTTCCTCTTAGCACCGCTTTCATTGTGTCCCATAAGTTTGGGTATGTTGTATCTTCAGTTTCATTAAATTCTAAGAAGTCTTTAATTTCTTTTTTTATTTCTTCCTTGACCAAGTTATCATTGCGTAGATCATTGTTCAACTTCTATGTGTATGTGGGTGTTCTTTCCTTATTTTTGTTATTGAAGACCAGCCTAAGTCTGTGGTGACCTGATAGGATGCATAGGATTATTTCTATCTTCCTGTATCTGTTGAGGCCTGTTTTTTGACCAATTATATGGTCAATTTGGATAAGGTACCATGAGGTGCTGAGTAGAAGGTATATCCTTTTGTTTTAGGATGGAATGTTCTATAAATATCTGTTAAGTCCATTTGCTTCATTACTTCTCTTAGTCTGTCTATGTCTCCGTTTAATTTCTGTTTCCATGATCTGTCCATTGATGGGGGGGGTTATTGAAATCTCCTACTATTATTGTGTGAGGTGCAACTTGTGCATTTAGTTTTAGTAAGGTTTCTTTATGAAGGTAGGTGCCCTTGTATTTGGAGCATAGATATTTAGGATTGAGAGTTCATCTTGGTGGATTTTTCCTTTGATGAATATGAAGTGTCCTTCCTTATCTTTTTTGATGACTTTTGGTTGAAAGTCAATTTTATTTGATATTAGAATGGCTACTCCAGCTTGCTTCTTCAGGCTATTTGCTTAGAAAGTTGTTTTCAAGCCTTTTACTCTGAGGTAGTATCTGTCTTTGTCTCTGAGGTGTGTTTCATTTAGGCAGCAAAATACTGGGTGCTCATTGCGTATCTACTTTGTTAACCTGTGTCTTTTTATTGGGGAATTGAGTCCATTGATGTTGAGAGATATTAAGGAATACTGATGGTTGCTTCCTGTTATATTTGTATTTGGATATGAGATTATATTTGTGTGCTTGTCTTCTCTTTGTTTAGTTGCAAAACGATTAGTTTTTTGCTTTTTCTAGCGTGTAGTTTGCCTCCTTGTGTTGGGCTTTACCATTTATTATCCTCTGTAGGGCTGAATTTGTAGAAAGATATTGTGTAAATTTGGTTTTGTCATGGAATATCTTGGTTTTTCCATCTATGATAATTGAGAGTATTGCTGGATACAGTAACCTGGGCTGGCATTTGTGTTCTCTTAGGGTTTGTACGACATCTGTCCAGGATCTTCTGGCTTTCACAGTCTCTGGTGAGAAGTCTGGTGCAATTCTGAGAGGTCTGCCGTTACTTGACCTTTTTCCCTTACTGCTTTTAATATTCTTTCTTTGTTTTGTGTATTTGGTGTTTTGACTATTATGTGTTGGGAGCAGTTTCCTTTCTGGTCCAATCTATTTGGAGTTCTGTAGGCTTCTTGTATGTTTATGGGCATCTATTTCTTTAGGTTAGGGAAGTTTTCTTCTATGATTTTGTTGAAGATATTTACTGGTCTTTGAGCTGGGAGTCTTCACTCTCTTCTATACCTATTATCCTTAGGTTTGATCTTCTTTTTGTGTCCTGGATTTCCTGTATGTCTTGGGCCAGTAGCTTTTTCTGTTTTACATTATCTTTGACAGTTGTGTCGATGATTTCTATGGAATCTTCTGCTCCTGAGATTCTCTCTACTATCTCTTGTATTCTGTTGGTGATGCTCATATCTACAGCTCCTTGTCTCTTCCTTTGGTTTTCTATATCCAGGGTTGTCTCCCTTTGTGCTTTCTTTATTGTTTCTATATCCCTTTTTAATCCCTTCGCCTGTTTGATTGTGTTTTCCTGTAATTCTTTCAGGGATTTTTGTATTTCCTCTCTATAGGCTTCTACTTTTTTTTTTTTTTTTTTCCGGAGCTGGGGACCGAACCCAGGGCCTTGGGCTTGCTAGGCAAGTGCTCTACCACTGAGCTAAATCCCCAACCCGGCTTCTACTTCTTTATTTGTGTTTTCCTGCATTTCTGTAAGGGAGTTCTTTATGTCTTTCTTGAAGTCCTCCATCATCAAGATCAAATGTGATTCACAATCTAGATCTTGCTTTTCTGGTGTGTTTGGATATTCAGTGTTTGCTTTGGTGGGAGAATTGTGCTCCGATGATGCCATGTAGCCTTGGTTTCTGTTGCCTGGGTTCCTGTGCTTGCCTCTTGCTATCAGGTTGTCTCTGGTATTACCTCGTTCTGCTATTTCTGTCAGTGATTAGACCGTCTTTAGGCCTGTGTGTCAGGAGTGCTGTAGACCTGTTTTCCTGGGGGTTTTTTTCAGGCATTTATGGGAACAGAGTGTTCTGCTTTCAGGCATGTAGTCTTTCCTGTCTACTGGTCTTCAGCTTTCCTGTGTGCATGTGTCCTGAGTCCACCAGGCAGTTCACTTGGAGCAGAAAAGTTGGTCTTAACTCTGGTCTCGGGCCTGAAGTTGCTCCTTGTGGCTGGGTTTCATATCTCTGTGAGGGCAGCAACCAGAAGAGTCTGACCTGCCTTCTCTCAGGTCCCTGTACACAACGGACCCAGATGGCGCTATGCGTTTCCTCTAGAGTCAGAAATGTGGGCAGAGATTAGTAGCCTCTGGCTTCCCAGGCATTTTTGCCCCTCTGAATGTCTAGTTCTCCCTCACACAGGACTTGGGTGCAGGGAGGTTTTGATATGGTCCCTTCAGATCCCGGTGCAGGCTGGACCGCAGGGCACCTGCAGCTTGAGTGCCCCTCCATTCCTGTTCCCACAGGCCCTATAGAGTTTCCTCTTGGGCCAGGGATGTGGGCAAGGGAGGGCAGTACGGAAGTCTCACCTGCTCTGCAGTCTCCGGAGTGCCCACATGTATGAACGATGAGCTCTCTCTCCCATCTGGTTTGGGATCATGGAGCTGTGGGCAGGGATCAGTGAGGTTTGGGCTCCAGACAGAAATCGAAAGTGTCAGGTCCCAGAGGAATTTTGCCTTTGTGTGTCCTGAGTCCACCAGGCAGGTCACTTAGAGCAGAAAAGTTGGTCTTAACTCTGATCTTGGGCCTGAAGTTGCTCCTTGGGGCTGCATTTCATCTCTCTGTGAGGGCAGCAACCAGAGGGGTCTGACCTGCCTTCTCTCGGGTCCCTGTGCACAGCGGGCCCAGATGGCACTAGGCATTTTCCTCTAGAGTTGGAAATGAGGGCAGAGAGTAGTCTCCTCTGGCTTCCCAGGCATGTCTGCCCCTCTGAAGGTCTAGCTCTCTCTCCCATGGGATTTGGGTGCAAGGAGCTGCTTGACCAGGTCCCTTCAGATCCAGGCACAGTCTGGACTGCAGGGCACCTGCAGAATGAGTCCCCCTATGTTCCTCTTCCCAGAGGCCCTATATAGTTTTCTCTTGGGCCAGGGATGTGGGCAAGGGTGGGTAGTACTGGCAGTGTCTGCTGTCCTACCATCTCAGGAGTGCCCAACTGTCTGGGTGATGAACTCTCTTACCCACGGTATTTGGGAGCAGGAAGCCATGGACCAGGATTTGTGAGGTTGAGGCTCCAGCTAGGAAAAATCATCTTTACACTTCTCTGCTTCATCTATATTTGACACACAAAAATGTTAGTCTACATCTGAATAATTATCCTTGTCATATATAGATTGGATGGCCTTAAATGTGAAGCCAGTGTCCTCGCTCTTAGGATCTGGGAATGGTCCTAAAATTGACTTAGGACTACCACACACAATCTCATCTGCTAAGGTATGCTGAACCGAAGGAATGTTGTCACAATCAAAGAAGTTTACTAAGTCAGGCCTGTGCTAATAAACACATGATTTTATCTTCTCAGGCATACTTAGGAAGACCATCACCTGTTTTTGCAACAGTATTTTTGATTCTGTGTGATGTTCACACTTCTTCTCCACAGTAAATAGGGAAGTATAACATTAGAGACCTGTTTGTTAGAAGATAGGTTCTGGTTAACTTCATCCATGGCAAAAGCAACGGCCAGAGCAAACTGAGGGTATTGAATTGCCCTTCTGTAAAGAGTGTATAGTATTTATAACAGATAATGAAGTATGGGTGATCATTTTGTACAAACTGGGTGAAATCTGGAAGTGTGTGAATGCTGGACTTATCTTTGTTGTTCCTTCCCTCAGTACCATTCTCCATGAGGATCCTGGCCCTGTCTCACTGCCATATAGTCTATATACTATGGCTCAGGTCAGATATGCACCTAATTAAAGACTATAATTTTACTCCATTGTCTCCTATTAGTAGATGTGTTTCTAAGTGTAGTTATAAGGCACTTGCTTGGAATTATTCAACTTAATCTTATTGTAGTTTATTTAATATTAATTTATTGACTCTAGATTTACTTTATTGGCTTTTAATCAATATATCTCGATCTCTGATCCTTTCACAATGCCTTTGGATTTTACTTTTCTTAAAGATATCTCTGAGAGGATGCACACCCCCACCTCAAACCAGGTCTCCTCTGTTCCTAAAGCTTCAAGTTTCTTAAGGATTAGGCACATCTCTCTCTGAGGCCAGACCAGGCAGTCTTCTGCTATATACATGTCTAGGGCCTCGGACCAGTCTCTGTATGCTGCCTGGTTGTTGGCTCAGTGTCTGAATGATCGTAGGTGTCTGGGTTAGTTGAGAAGGCTGGTCTTCCTATTGGGTTGCCCTCCTCCTCAGCTTCTTTTAACCTTTCCTTAATTCAACCACAGCCATCCCTGACTTAAGTCCATTCATTGGCCATAGTATTTGCATCCGTTTCAGTCAGCAGATGTTTAGGCCATTCAGAGGAAAGCAAGCTAGACTCTTGTCTGTAAGCACAACATAACATTAGTAATAGTGTCAGGCCTTCATGCCTCCCCATGAGATGTATCTCAAGATGAAATGGTCACTGGACCAACTTTCCTCACCCTCTTTCTCACTTTTGCCCATGCAGTTCTTTTAGACAGCAATAATTCGGAGTCAGAAATTTGAAACTGGATTGTCAACACCATCCTTACACTTGAAGACCTCTCTGTCTACAGGAGGTGTAACCTTCAAGTTCCCTCTCTTCACTGTTGGGCATTTCATCTAGACACTCCCATTGAATCTTGAGGATCTGTCACCTCTCAGGTCTCTTGTACTTTCTACAGTATCTCCCTACCTCCCACACCACCTGAGACTACATATTTACATTTATTCTGCTAGCGCTCTGGGCTTCACTCATGCTCCCACTTTATACACAATCCTTCTCCCCTATTTCCCTCTCTCTCTCTGAGGTCACTCCTTCCCTCTGCTTACCCTAATTATTTTCTTCCCCTTCTAAGTGGGATTGAAGCATCCTCTCTTGGTCTTTCTGCTTGTTAAAATTTTGAAGTTCTGCAGGCTGTACACTACATATACTTTTTGCTAAGATCCACTTATTAGCAAGTATGTACCATGCATGTCTATTGGGTCTGGGTTACCTAATTCAGGATGTTATTTTCTAGTTCCATCCATTTGCCTGCAAAACTCATGATATCCTCATTCTTAATAACTGAATAGTATTCTATTGTATAAGTAAACCACGGTTTCTGAATTCATTCTTCATTTGAAGGACATCTGGATTATTTCCTGCCTCTCATTATTACTGATAAGGGTTTTATGAACATAGTGAAACCTGTGTTCGTGGAACCCACATAAGGTGGGGAAACTTTTTTTTAAATTTTTCTCATCTTTATTAAATTGGGCATTTGTTATTTACATTTCAATTTTTATTACTTTTCCTGGTTTCCAGGCCTACATCCCCGTAACACCTCCCCTGCCCCTTCTCTATGGGTGTTCCCCTCCCCATCCTCCCCCCATTGCCTCTCTACCCCCAAAAATCTGTTCTCTGGGGGTCCAGCCTTGGCAGGACCAAGGGCTTCCCCTTCCACTGGTGCCCTCCCTAAGCTATTCATTGCTACTTATGCAGTTTGAGCTCAGGGCCAGTCCATGTATAGTCTTTAGGTATTGGCTTAGTCCCTGGAAGCTCTGGTTGGTTGGCATTGTTGTTCATATGGGGTCTCAAGCACCTTCATCTCTTTCAGTCCTTTCTCTGATTCCTTCAACTGGGGTCCCATTCTCAGTTCAGTGGTTTGCTGCTGGCATTCGCCTATGTATTTGTTGTAGTATGGTTATATGTCTCAGGAGAGATCTCCTTCTGGTTCCTGTTAGCCTGCACTTCTCTGCTTCATTTATCTTATCTCATTTGGTGGCTGTATATGTATGGGCCACATGTGGGACAGGCGCTGAATGGGTGTTCCTTCTGCCTCTGTTCTAAACTTTGCCTCCCTATCCCCTCCTAAGGGTATTCTTCTTCCCCTTTTAAAGGAGTGAAGCATTCCTATTTTGGCCTTCCTTCTTGAGTTTCATGTGTTCTGTGCATCTTGGGTAATTCGACCATTTGGGCTAATGTCCATTTATCAATGAGTGCATACCATGTGTGCTTTTCTGTGATTGGGTTACCTCACTCAGCATGATATTTTTCAGTTCCATCCATTTGCCTATGAATTTCATAAAGTCACAGTTTTTGATAGCTGAGTAGTATTCCATTGTGTAGATGTACCACATTTTCTGTATCCATTCCTGTGTTGAAGGGCATCTGGGTTCTTTCCAGCTTCTGGTGATTATAAATATGTCTACTATGAACATAGTGGAGCATGTGTCTTTGTTGTATGTTGGGGCATCTTTTGGGTATATGCCCAAGAGAGTTATAGCTGGGTCCTCAGGTAGTACAATGTCCAATATTCTGAGGAATCCCCAGTCTGATTTCCAGAGTGTTTGTACTAGTCTGCAATCTGTGGATAAACGTTTTTGTTATATGCCCAAGAGTGATATAGTTGGGTCTTTAGGTAGATCTATTTCAAGTTTTATGATAAATACCCAGATTTGTTTCTAGAGTGGTTGTATCAGATTACAATCCCACCATCAGTGGAGGAGTTTTCCTCTTTCTCTACATCCTCACCAGAATGTGTTGTCACCTGAGTTTTTGATCTTTACCATTCTAATTGATGTCAGGTAGAATCTTAGAGTTGTTTTAATTTGCATTTCTTTGAAGACTAAGGAGTTTTAACATTTCATTAAGTGCTGCACACTTTAAAGATTCATCTGTTGTGAATTCTCTGTTTAGATCTGTACCCCATTTTTAATTGTGTTATTTGATTTTATGTAGGTAGTCTAAATTCTGAAGTTCTTTATGTGTTTTGGATATTAGCCCTGTATCAGTTGTGGGGGGTGAAGATTTTCTCTCGATCTGTGTGTTTCCATTTGTCCTATTGACTGTATCTTCTACCTTACAGAAACTTTTAAGTTTTATAAGGTCCCATTTATCAATTGTTAATCTTATAATTTGAGCCATTAGGATTCCATTTAGGAAATTACCCCCTATGCCAATGAGTTTGAGGCTATTTCTCACTCTCTTCTATTAGATTCAATGTATCTGGTTTTATGTTGAGGTCCTCAAACTACTTGGACTTGAGCTTTGTACAGGCCAATAATAATGGATCAATTTGTGTTCTTCTACACACAGATCACCAGCTCAACAAGCACCACTATTTGAAAATGCTGTATGTTTTTCACTGTATCATTTTAGCTCCTTTGTCAAACATCAAGTGACCATAGGTGTGGGTTCATTTCTGGACCTTTAATTCTATTCAACTGATCTACCTGCCTGTCTCTATACTAATAGTTTGGGGTTTTTGTTTTAAATTCATTATTACTCTATAGAACAGTTTGAGATCAGTGATGGTAATTCTTCCATTAGTTTTTTCTTGTTAAGAATTCTTTTGGCTATCCTGGGTTTTGTTGTTGTTGTTTTTCGATGTGAAATTTAGTGTTACTCTTTCCATGTTGTAAAGCATTCTGTAGGAATCTTGATGGGGATTGCATTCAATCTGTTGATTGTTATTGGTAGATTGGCCAATTTTACTATGTTAACCCTACCAATCCATGAGGATGGGAGATCTTTCCATCTTCTGAATTCATCAATGACTTTCTTGAAGACTTGAAGTTATTGCTATGCAGATCTTTCACTTGTTTGGTTAAAGTTACACCAAGATACTTTGTATTACTTGTGACTATTGTGAATATTTTTGTATCTGTATTTTTCCTCTCAGTCTATTTATCATTTGTGAAAAGGAAGGCTTCTGATTTTTTTGTGTTAAGCTTATATTCATCCACTTTGCTGAAGTTTTTTTTATCAGCTGTAGAATTTCTGTGGTAGAATGTTGGGGTCACGTACTTATACTGTCATGTCATGCATAAATAGTGATACCTTGATTTCTTTTCCAATTTGTATCAGCTTGATTTCTTTTTATTGCCTTATTGCTATAGTAAGAACTTTGAGTACGATGTTGAATAGTTATGGAAATAATTGACATTCTTCTCTTGTCCCTGATTTTAGTGGCATTGCTTCAAGTATCTCTCCATTTAATTTAATATTTCCTGATTGTTTTCTGTATATTGCCTTTATTATTTCAGGTATGTGCCTTGAATTCTTCATTTCTCAAATACTTTTGACATGGAGGAATGTTTTATGTTATCAAATGCTTTTTCAGCACCTAGACATCCTACAGGATTTCCCCCTTTTTGTCCAATAAAAAGGCTCTTTTATCTCACATATAAATTGAGCACAACCATTGCAATTATGCAAATTATAAGGTATAAGCTACACTTAACATCCAGTCTACCATATTCATTAATTTACATAAATACTCTACCATCTATTCTTACTTAAAAAGCTTATAATTTTATACCTATATTATGTTCTGATTTTAGCTTGTATTCTCATCTGAAATCTATCCTCTGAAATCTATATCATCTCTCTCAATGCTGAAAAAGGTGAGTTTGACTATGAGACTACAACTAGTTTTAAACCTCATCAGAAATTTGTGCCTAGAGCTAAGGCTGTTCCATAGCACTCCGGAGCCAATACCTGCCCAGAAAGAATTGGTCTACCAGAAGTGTTCTCATTTTAAGCCCACAGGTAAGACCCCAATTTCACTGCACTAAATGTCCAAAGAGGGACCTTCCAGGACCATACTGGGTAAAGGAATTATAGAGCAGCCCGGGACAGGATACTTCTGGTCTGCATCTGTGCCCAGAGCTGAATCTATCTCACAGCCCTCTGGACCAAAATCCTGCCCGGGTAGAGCTCCTTTCCCAGGAGTGCTGTGAATCCTAAGATGACAGGCTCAGAAGCCCACAAGAGATACAAGATTCACTCATAGATGGCAAACCAACTAGCATGAGAGATTACCAGATGGGGAGAGGTAAGCACAAAAACCTAAACAATGGAAACCAAGACTACTTGGCATCATCAATATCCAGTTCTGTCACCACAGCAAGTGCTAGATACCCCAACAGACTGAAAAGCAAGATTCAAATTTAAAATCACATCTCATGATGATGATAAAGGACTTTAAGGAGGATAAGTAACATTCTCAAAGAAATACAGGAGAACACAGATAAAGAAGTAGAAGTCCTTAAAGAGGAAACACAAAAATCCCTTAAAGAGTTATAGGAAAACACAACCAAACGGGTGAAGGAATGGAATAAAACCATCCAGGACCTAAAAATGAAAATAGAAACATACGGAAATTACAAAGAGAGAAAACCCTGAAGATAGAAAACCTAGTAAAGAGATTAGGAGTCATAGATGCAAGCATCACCAACAGAATAGAAGAGATTGAAACAATCTCAGGTGCACAAGATACCGTAGAAAACATTGACACAACAGTCAGAGAAAATGCAAATCAGTAGCCTTTCTCTACACAAAGGATAAACGGGCTGAGGAAGAAATTTGGGGAATAACACCTTTCAAAATAGTCCCAAATAACATAAAATGCCTTGGTGTGACTCTAACCAAAAAAGTGATAAGAACTTCAAGTATCTGGCAAAAGAAATTGAAGATCAGTGGAATAGAATCAAAGACCCAGAAATAAACCCACACACCTATGGTCACTTAATTTATGATAAAGAAGCTAAAACCATCCAGTGGCAGAAAGATAGCATTTTCAACAAATGGTGCTGGTTCAACTGGAGGTCAGCATGTAGAAGAATGCAGATCAATCCATCCTTATCACCTTGTGCAAAGCTAAAGTCCAAGTGGATCAAGGACTGCCACATATAACCAGATACACTCAAAATAATAGAAGAAATATGAGGAAGAACCTCACACATAAGGGCACTGGAGTAAATTTCTGGAACAGATCATAAATGATCCACTATGTTAATAGCAGTATTATCTAGTATAGCCAGAAGCTGGAAAGAAACCAGATGTCCTTCAACAGAGGAATGAATACAGAAAATGTGGTACATCTACACAACGGAGTAATACTCATCTATCAAAATAAATGACTTTATGAAATTCATAAGCAAATGGATTTAACTAGAAAATATCATCCTGAGTGTGGTAATGAAATAACACACACACACACACACACACACACACACACACACACACACACACACACACCACAAGAACAAGAACGACAACAAAACCACATGGAACGCACTCACTGATAGGTGGATATTAGCCCCAAAGTTCCAATTACCCAAGATATAATCCACAGACTATATGAAGCTTAAGAAGAATGAAGACCAAAATGCAGATGCTTCAGTCCTTCTAAAAAACGGGAATAAAAATATTCCAAGGAGGAGATATGGATAAAAAGTTTGGAGCAGAGACTTAAGGATTGGCAATTCAGAATCTGTTCCAACTGAGGATCCTGCTAACATATATGTACAGTCACCAAACATAGACAATATTGAAGAAACAAAGAAGTGCAACCTGACAGGACCCTGATATATCTACCTCCTGAGAGGCTCAGGTAGAGCGTGACAAAAACAGAGGCAAATGCTAACAGCAAACCATTGACCTGAGAACGGGGTCCCCATTGGAAGAGCTAGAGAAAGGATTGAAGGAGCCGAAGGGGCTTGCAACCCCATAAGAACAACACTACCAACCAACCAGAGCTCCCAGAGATTAAAACACTCCCCAAAGAGTACACATGGACAGACCCATGGCTACAGCTGCATATGTAACAGATAATGACCTTGTTTGGGCACCAATGGGAGAAGTCATTTGTCCTGACAATGCTGGCGCCCAATGTAGAGGAATATCAGGGTGTGACTGGAGGGGTGTTTGGGGAGGAGGAACACCCACTTAGAAGAAGGGGAGAGGGGATGTGATAGAGGGCTTATGGATGGGAAAGGGAATACCATTTGAAATGGAAAGAAAAATATCCAATTAGAAAGAGATATTATGGAATAGTGATTTTGTTTCCTGTTAGTTTTTTCTTAGAGGTGGAATTATCTCTATGGCTAACTCCTTTGAGTTTGTTGCAGGAAGATTACTTTCTTGCTTTTTCCACTGTATTTTCCCTCCTTGTGCTGGAGTTTTCCATCTATTATCCTTTGAAAGCCTTGATTTGTGAAAAGGAATTGTGTTAATTTGGTTTTGTCATGGAATATCTTGATTTCTCCGTCTATGTTAATTGAGAGTTTTGCTGATTATAATAGCCTGGGCTGGGACATTTGTTTCTTAAGTTCTGTATGACATCTGTCCAGGATCTTCTAGCTTTCATAATCTCTGTTGTGATTCTGGTGCAATTTTGATAGGTCTGCCGTTTTATGCTACTTGAACTTTTTCCCTTGCTGCTTTGAATATTATTTCTTTTTTTCTCTGTTTGGTGCTTTGACTATTATGTTGGGGAATGAATTTCTTTTCTGGTCCAATCTGTTTGCAGTTCTGTAGGCTTCCTGTAAGTTTGTGGTCAACTCTTTCATTAGTTTAGGGAAGCATATTGACATATGCTTGACAGAACACCTCAAAGCTCTAGAACAGATAGAGGTAAAAAAAAAAAACATGAGAAGTAGAAGGCAGAAAATAATCAAACTCAAGATTGAAATCAGGCAAGTAGAAAACAAAAGGATGACTAGAAAAATTAACAAAAACCAGGAGCTGGTTCTTTGAGAAAAATCAACAAGATAGAGCCAAGTAGTCTTGGTTTCTGTTGCTTAGGTTCCTGCACTTGCCTCTAGCCATTGGATTGTCTCTGATGTTTTCTTGTCTTGCTGTTTTTGAGAGTGACTTGACCCTCCTGTAGGCCTCTGTGTCAACACTCTTGTAGAACTGTTTTCCTGTTTTCTTTCAGCCTTTTTTGAGAACAGGTGCTTTGATTTCAAGTGTGTAAGCACTCCCAGTGGCTGTCTTTCACCTCTAGGCCTGGTACAGAATCAGAAGGTTACTGCCCCTGATTACTCCTAGGCCTTGCACCCAGGAGGCACATTTGGCACTAGGTGATTACCTCTTGGGTCTGGAATAGGGGCAGAGGGTAGTCTCTGACTTCTGAGGACTGTCCACACTTCTGGGTGTCCAGCTTTCACCACCATGGGATTTGGGTACAGGGAGCTATTTGGCTGGTTCATTTCAGCCCTGGGCACAGACTGGAACTGCAAGTACTGGTGGCTGACTGTTCCTATATTCCTGTGTCCAGAGGCTCTGTGCAATTTCCCCTTTACCATGGATGTGGGCAGAGTTGTGCAGAAGTGGCAGTCTGTCCTGCAGTCTCAGGATATCTGCCCTGTATTTTCTTAAAGAAGTAATTTATATCCTTTTTAAAGTTCTCTAACATCATCATGAGTTGTGATTTTAAATCAAAAATCTTGTTTTTCCAGGTTGTTGGGTTAGCAGGGCTTGCTGTAGTGGGAGAACTGGTTTCTTATGATGCCAATTCATCTTGGTTTCTACTGCTTAGGTTATTGCCATTGCCTTTCACCATCTGGTTATCTCTGCTGTAGCTGGTCTTGCTCTCTCTGACTCGAGTCCTATGGCTCCTGAGTCCTGAACTGTCCTGGTGGTCTCTCTTTGACAGTCAGTGGAGCAAAACTGGGGATCCACCTGTGAGCTTAGGAGAGAGATCATTCTTGGCAGACCAGCTCTCTGTGGGCAGGATTTGCATCTGAAGTACTGTGGGCCAGCCTCAGCTCTGGGCTCAGATGGAGACAGGATGGGTCTTATCCCAGTCTGCATTGAGGCTCCTGGGCCCTGCGTGCTCCTAGTGTGCCTTTCTTTGGATAGTCAGTAAAGAGAAAGTGTGGTTCCACTTGTGGAATGTGTCCTTAGGAGTAAGAGTGCTCCTGGCAGACCAGCTCTCTGAGGGCAAGGTTGGGTCTAAGGGCTGTGGGGCAGCCCCAGTTCTGAGCCCAGATGGAGGCTGGTGTCTTTAAGCTATTCATGTTCTTCCATTTGGGATATCATTCATTTGTCTTCATAAAATTGGTTTTAATGTCTTCTTTGTGCTTCAAATATGAAAACATATGAAGAGCTTGTGGTATGTACCTGGCTTTAGGCTATGACATTTTGCCTTAACAGATTTTGAATTTTTTCTTTTTTTTTAAACACTTGTGTCAAGGCATTTGGATTTGTGGTTATTATAGCTGTACGTGCCACTTCATGAGTTAAATTTTTATAGGTGTTTTGTTCTTTCCATTCTGTTTTCTTTCTGGACATCTGAAAGGTGTGGCCTCTTGTAGTTTAGCCAATCACCACTCTAGCTCCAGACCAGATTTCTTGTTCCTGGCATGGCTTCTTGTACAGCATAGGTTCTTCACCCATGTTCAAAACTTGTAAATGCTGACACAGAGGTGTTTTGTTGTATATGTGATGGTGGGAGCACTGAGAAAGTGGAGTAAGAACGTGGACCGTCTTCCTGCCTGGACTTTGGGTGTGCTGCATATTCTCTCTGATAGCCCGGAATCTCCAGCAGGTAGAGCAGGGAATCTCTCACAGAGATTTGTGGGTTTGGCAGAGTGTGATATGGAAGGGACAGGAGATATAACTTGTAGGTGGACACAGAGACAGTCTGGGAGGTTCATTGGTTGATAGTCTACTAGAAATTCTGGAGACCAGTGTGGTCTCTGTTAGTACAGTCAGTCTGTGCCACTGTTGAAGTCTTGGATACTGTGAATAGGATGTGAATGACTAGCGATAATCTGAATGAGCACCTACAAAGAGAAAGAGTAGGGGAGTTAGGCTTGAAATGGCATTGCTGGATTTGTGGTTGCTTGCATGGTCTCTGGTAGAGCCTTGCTTCAACAATGTAGACATAGATGTAATCATTTGTGTTTTTTTGTCACTGGTGCTCTATGTTTTAAATAGTCATTTCTTCACCTCCCAAAAAAATGTTTTCCCAAAGCTCAAAACAAATGTATCAACAATAACCAGTTCTGAACTGATAATTACCAAAAAAAAAATCATTTAAAATAGAACATTTGAAGACTATGTTTCGGAAACAGTTTCCAAGTTGCAACTTGTGGTTATGTTTCAGCCTTGGTAATGATCATACATCAAAGGTACGTTGCCCAATGTGTTTCAAAATGACATGGTTGTGGTGAGTGTAACTATATTTTCCAAACATGCAACCAAGCTAACCCCACAATCTCCTCCCAACCACACCAAGAAATGACAAGGTATGGCCTCCATTATCTCCCCCTGACCCTGTTGCCAGTAGAACATCTAAGTCTGTATTTGTAAAGTTTTTTTTCTTTATTCACTGTTTTATCAAAGCCTTTAACCCCAGTAGAAATATCGTGAGAACAGACAGGCCAGTTCAGCCAAAAAGCATAATAATTCATGGCAGATGTTCACTTCACCTTTATTTCCTCCAAAACACAATCCTGTGGTCCTATACCCAGCTCTGTGTCAAATCACCAACATCAGGAATGCATTTCAAATTCTTCAGTAGATGGCACAGGTCTTCCTCTCCTCATTTTCGTCTCCACATCATTTTCTTTCTCCCAACCAACTGAAAAGAATAGATACTCCTATGGAATACTCGGGGAAATATGGCCAGAAAAGCAGGTAGGCTACAAACTGATCATCTACTTTCCCTCCATTTCTCTCAGTCCAACTTCCCATTATCATTCTTAGCTTTGCAGCAAACCTTCTGATGTGGACTTTCCTTACTTTCTACTCCCATTGCAAGAAGACTAACACACCCTGCATTCCCCCCTTATTTGAGGCATTCAAAACTTCCTTTCTTGGCTCAACTTCATTCCTAAATGTCAACTACTAATACCTACAAAGACAATTTTTCTTGCAAATGTCTGCAGACACTCTTCTTATTGATGAGTTTTGAAAAATAATCAGTCTAAGAAAGAGAGTTACTGCCTGGTAAATTTAGGCTTCTCAATAGCCAGTACGAACAGGATCTGAAGACAGAACCCTGGAGTGCCTCAGGGAACCTATTTTTATTTTTGCACAAAAATTACCAAGTTAATTCCTTCTATATGATCTAGGGGTCAACTTGTAAGACCCATTACCTAAGAAACTCTCAGCCACAGGATACCTTCTAGATTGTCAAGCCCATCACTTGGACTAAGATATGCAAAAATTCTGAGAAATCCTCAAAAGAGTAGCCCCACATGATCTCAGGAAAGATTCAGTGTAAAAAGGCTACTTCAAGCACAGGAGCAAATGGGTTTAGTGCAGAATGGTATCAGACCTTCATAGGAGACCTCATATGAATAATGTCCAAACTATTCCACAAAATAAAACCGGGTTGACATAGAGAAGGGGAGGGGGAGGGCTTAGGGGGATGTTGGCCTGGAAACTGGGAAACTGAATAACAGTCGAAATGTAAATAAGAAATACCCAAGTTAATAAAGATGAAAAAACAAAATAAAATAAAACCAGGTTGAGCCATACCCAATTCTTTCTATGAAGCCACAATTTTGCTTTTACCAAAACCACACAAAGACCCAACAAAGAAAGGGAACTTCAGACCAATTTCTCTTCTGAATATTGACACAAAAATACTCAATAAAATTCTTATGAACTGAATACACGAACACATCAACATGATCATCCATCATGATCAAGCAGGATTCATCCCAGGGATGCAGAAATGGTTCAGTATATGGAAATTCATCAATGTAATCCACTATACAAACAAACTCACAGAGAAAAGTGTGTGGGTATAGAATTAACTCAAACAAATCTGTAGCCTTCCTCTACTCAAAGGATAAACAAACTGAGAAAGAAATTCTCACCCTTCACAATAGTCCCAAATAATGTAAAATACCTTGGTGTGATTCTAACCATGCAAGTGAAATATCTGTATGACAAGAACTTCAGATCTCTGAAGAAAGAAATTGAAGAAGATCACAAAAGATGGAAATACCTCCCATGCTCATGGATTGGCAGGATTAATATAGTTAAATGGCCATTTTAACAATAGCAATCTACAGATTCAATGCAATGACAATCAAATCTCCTACTCAATTCTTCAGAGAGTTAGAAAGATCAATGCAAATTCATTTGGAATTACAAAATCCCTCCTCCATTGTTAGTGGGATTGCAGAGTGGTACAACCATTCTGGAAATCAGTCTGGAGGTTCCTCAGAAAATTGGACATTGAACTACCTGAGGACCCAGCTATATCCCTCTCAGGCATATACCCAAAAGATGCCCCAACATATAAGAAAGACACATGCTCCACTATGTTCATAGCAGCTTTATTTATAATAGCCAGAAGCTGGAAAGAACCCAGATGCCCTTCAACAGAGGAATGGATAGAGAAAATGTGGTACATCTACACAAAGGAATATTATTCAGCTATCAAAAACAATGACTATGAAATTCATAGGCAAATAGATGGAACTGGAAAATATCATCCTGAGGGAGGTAACCCAATCACAGAAAAACACACATCGTATGCACTCATTGATAAGTGGCTATTAGCCCAAATGCTTGAATTACCCTAGAAGCACAGAACACATGAAACTCAAGAAGGATGACCAAAATGCAAATGCTTCACTCCTTCTTTAAAAGGGAAACAAGAATACCCTTGGCAGGGAATAGGGAGGCAAAGTTTAGAACAGAGACAGAAGGAACACCCATTCAGAGCCTGCCCCACATGTGGCCCATACATATACAGCCACCTAATTAGATAAGATGGATGAAGCAAAGAAGTGCAGGCTGATAGATGCACATGTAGATCTCTCCTGAGAGACACAGCCAGAATACAGCAAATACATAGGCGAATGCCATCATTAAACCACTAAACTGAGAACGGGACCCCCGTTGAAGGAATCTTAGAAAGGACTGAAAGAGCTTGAAGGGGCTTGAGACCTCATAGGAAAAACAATGCCAACCAACCAGCGCTTGCAGGGATTAAGCCACTACCCAAAGACTATACATGGACTGACCCTGGGCTCCAACCTCATAGGTAGCAGTGAATAGCCTAGTAAGAGCACCAGTGGAAGGGGAAGCCCTTGGTCCTGCCAAGACTGAACCCCCAGTGAACGTGATTGTTGGGGTGAGGGTGGTAATGGGGGGAGGATGGGGAGGGGAACACCCATAGAGAAGGGGGAAGGGGAGGGGTTAGGGGGATGTTGGGCCAGAAACCGGGAAGGGGAATAACAATCAAAATGTAAATAAGAAATACTCAAGTTAATAAAGATGAAAAAAAATAATGTGGAATAAGACTGCTAGGTCTTATATAGCATTTGAAATTATTTACAAAGGTTTAACATTCTCTCTGGATTTTCTTAAATATTTTAAAGGCAACATTTACTTTTATTCATGACATTTCTGGATTTGCCACGATTTTTAATTCTCAAGACAATGTAAGGACAGTTTTTGTTTAAAGCCACTATGATCACTCAAGTACTTTATGTTTCTTAATGTTTACTGAACAGGATTTAATATTTGATTTGTACAAGTACTAGACTCAAATTTCTGTCTTCAAATTTTTAAAGACATCTTTTTTGTATATTCATAAAGAATATTCTAAAATGGTTTGTTTTTATAAAAAAGATATGGCACATGTACAATTTCTAATTGGAATACAGATATTTAACTCCTAGTAAAATTAACAATGAAGTAATATATTTGATGTTTATCAGTCAGATATTTTGAAATAATTCTGAAGGGATATGACATTATTCTTTTCATAAACATAAACACAAAGCAGAATTATTCGATTGTAACTAAATTTTAAAAAGAACATTTAAGATAAGGATGATTATGTGGGGATATGATAAATATATTGCCCCCTAATGAAAATGAATTTTCATGACATGAGCCAAGTTTTGCCACAGAAGACTTTACTGCCTTAGCCAATACTGTCACTTTTGCACAAACATACCATAAACTCAATGGCATGAACCCATCCAATGTATTTCACATTTTGATCACTGATTTCAAATGAATATGTGACCATTTCTACTGTTTGATCAAAGCATTTGGTGATTTATTTACATTCTTAGCAAACAATCAAAAACAAGAGAAGAAAAACTCTCTCATTGAGAGCATGATCATAGTACATCTCATTTATGGGACATGACCTCTCATGAACATGTCAAGGTTTTATCAGCTTCTGGCTTCTTTTGTCATCTCAACTTCATTACACAGCTCATTTCAACCTTTAGGGGTGGGGGCAATACAATCAAGGTCAGGATTGTCCTTTTGTGAACTGAAAACGATGTTTGTAAATTGCTGTCTTTATAAACACTGTAACCTTTTACAGAACACTCACTGAAAACCACAGGTATGCTCTAGCCTTGACTTTTTCCATAAATGAAATCAACAGGAACCCTGATCTTTTGCCAAACATGTCTCTAGCATTCGAATTTTCAACACAAAATTGTGGATGGCAATCCAAATTTTAAAATCTCTTTCATGAGAGTTTACATAATTATGACATTCTTCCTAATTACAAGTGTAAAAGTGACCTCAAGTGTGTAGTGGCACTTACCGGAGTAAACTGGGCAACAACTCTGTTACTTTATAAAATCTTCAGCAACTTCATATATCAACAGATATGTGTGTGTGTGTGTGTGTGTGTGTGTGTGTGTGTGTGTGTGTGTGTGTGTGTGTGTGTGTACTTGTGTATTAGGGGCAGGTTGGAAATTCATGAAATCAGTTATCACTTGGAGTCCCCAAAATCTTACTAGGAATGAGCCAATCTATGTAGTTCAAAGGTAATATTCAGTGTCTTGATGGAGCTTTCAATTGTTCTTGTATGATATAGATATGAGGAAAGAAATAATAGCAAACTGAGATTTCTAGAAATCTCCAGAAAAATGTGTTTGTAAGTTCTTAGGAATACATTGTATCTCGTGCTGCTTTCTGTGTTCTAGTTCATTCATCTGACTTATGGACCCTTTCATCCTGTCCTGCATGATCTTGAAAACTTTCCCTATTTATATCAGATGGCCTCTGAGGATACATCTTTAATCCTTGCCCTGGTCTCCTTCATAATTCATTTCAGTTGGAACTGCATAGGGTTACCCATCTCGGACAGTGATCAAAGTATCGAATTTCTTTCTTATTTGAAAAGAGACATGGAAAAAATACAGTCTGCTTTGCCTTTATGAGCATGATCCCAGTCAATATGCATTTATACATGTCAAGAGCTGAAGTGTATTACAACCAAATCATGACATCATCTACAAATGTTGTTATCATTTATGGCGACACAGACAGTACTTTGGCTGTGAGCTTTAGAATGTAGGAATCTCTATGTAGACAGAGAATATGGATCACAACTGCACAGTGGGATGTCACTCCTAGTAAGAAAGACAATTTCTATGGTTTATTTGCTTTGGGACAACACCAGGTGAGATTTCTGGTTTTAAAAAGTTTGTCCAGACATTGAACCCTGTCACATCCTCAGATGAAAATTATTGTTTTGTGTGTTTCTTCATGTGTTTGACTATTTTGATGCATATTCTGCTTCAGTTTGTATCTGTATATTCATGTGTATTTGGGCATGTCTATGTTTGTGTAAATAACTGTGTGCTCCAGTTATGTGCCCATCTTCATACAGATGCGAGACCCCTTCTGTTTCATGTATATGCATTTTCATATCTCAAATATATGTTTGGTGTCACATGCATGTTTGTGCTTGTGTGGTAATTTCTTCTTAGAGAACTCAAATAACAGAAACAATATAATTTTTTATCTCTTTGCTTTCACTGAGATTTTTCACATGCATACTGTCAGCAAAGTTGCCTTTAAGATGGAATAAATATACATTTTCTTACCTTAACCAAGAACATATACTCTATAGTATGCTCCCTGTCTTTCAGCTGGGTCCCTCTTTGAGAAAGATCCACTTCACTAATCCTGTTGGAGACAGAGTAAATATGAATCAAAGAGATAAACTGCAGAAAATGTATGACATATTCCACATTTGAAATTTTCCACAGGGACTTGAATTTAAAGTGAAAATAGGACTATTTAGTCCCTTTTTATAAATGGTCAACAGTTACATTTATCTGTAGATATCATAGAGTGGGCAAAAGGAAGTACACATGTGCATTTTGGCTTAACTGTACTCATTTAAAGTACGGCATCAAGCATGTACATCCAACCTTCCTTGAAAGTGGTAAAATGAAGTTGATTTTCATGTGAGAGACAGATTTATGACCTTATAAACTACATTTCTTATTTTCATTCTTTTTCAGATGAGTTTTTAGCAGTTTACTTAGGAGTTCTATCATGCATGTAATGTATTTGTATTAGACCAGAACTTGTTTCTTTCTTTCAACATTAACTTAAATTGTTTTTGAAAACAGTTTCATATCATTTCCTATAAAGTTAGCAATATTCTATTGGTCCTATTCTTGTTCTTATGAGGAACCTCTTCAAAGGATGTTTAAATACTCTTGTGCATTGTAAGGATAGAGTAAATTCAACATAATCAAGTCATGATTTTTTTTTCTATTTTTTCGGAGCTGGGGACTGAACCCAGGGCCTTGTGATTGCTAGGCAAGCGCTCTGCCACTGAGCTAAATCCCCAACCCCAAGACATTGATTTTTAATGTGTAATGTTAAGCCAATTGACCAACTAGTCCTAAATTTCCAACATCTCTAGCTAACCATACAGTAACATTTTTATGACACTTTTAGATATTTTATGAACTACATCTTGTTTTTTACAGTTTTAAAAATATGGGTATGGGTATGGGTATTTTTTCTGCATATATGGTATATATGCATGTAACATATGCATGTATGGTATAATGGATGAGAGAAGAGTTATATGAATCTCACAGTACTTGCAAGAGCCCCATGCCACTCAGTGGGTACTGGAAATGAATTTGGGTCCTCTTTACTGGTAACAATTGTTCTTGAGAGCTGATTCATGTCTGTAGTCCTGACTCATATCTTGGAAAAGTTAATGTTGACTAAAGGAAACTTTTTGTTTCTTACTACGTGTAAAAATAAATACAGAAACGGAAAGAAAAAGCACTCTGCTTGATCTATAAGAAGTTGAGATCTACTAATACTATACAATGAGACTCTGTTTCAATACCAACAACAACAACAACAACATCAAAGCAAAAAGGAAGAGTGGTATTTAATCATATTTCTGGAGAACATGACGTGAGCCTGTAAATAATAGACTCTGAGATGGCAACATCAAACTTACATGTAACAAAGGAGGCAAATTCAGCATGAAGAAATCAACAAAATTCCAATGCAGCATATGGACACCCATCACAAGATTCATTGTAATGCCAAGATTTACCTAATTTAAGAAATACTGCAACTAATTTTAAGCAACCTAAATTTTCACCCTATTTTTGGACTCCATAAATCCTGTTCACTTCAGGAAACACTCAGTTCACTATACGGAAAGTCAGCAACTCCTCATCACAAATACAATGGCCCTCTTCATATGCAGCTGTTTTTCTCTTTCCATTTAGTTTGTTATAGTTTGCAGCCTTAATGTAGTTGAGGTTATTTTGGTTATCTGGTATTTGAGGGGTTTTTTGCCCCATTTTGTATGTTCTTTTCTTGTAATTTGCTTCTATGTTGTTCTTATTTAACACTAACTATAAGCAAAGTGAGGAGGAAAAGGTTGAATTGTCTCATGGTTTACACTCAGGGGAAGACAAGGCAAGGATCTGTATAATGCAACTGAAACATAGTCACTCATGGAATTCATCATACTGGCTTGTTCTACATGATTTCTAGTGTGCCACTGCCTACAGCGAACACTGCTCCCAATAACCTGCACATTCCTACATCAATTACCAATTTAAAATATGTTTCACAGGTATGATGGCAGGCTAGTCTGATGGAGATAACTTTTCTATTAGATCCTTTGTGCCTTTATCCTGTACTTTGTGTTAAGGAGACAAGAACTAATTGGCATAACCACCTTGAAATCCCTGCGCTATTTGCAAACAGGACACTGTGAACTCTTCTTTCTGAATTCCAAGTTGATGGGAGACAATTCAATTTTTTCTTAATTCTCCATATATTAATGTCTGTAATATATTGTTGTCTGTCATCAGACAATGTACTACATGAAACTGATAACTTTCTTGGTGTATATAAAATAAGCATATTAATAACACATGCTAATATAATATATTTTTGAAGGAGTAATCAAAATGCCTGATAGCTGGATATGTCTATTTTTCTTTACATGCCAACCTCTGTGTGCAGTGCTGATTGTGGTTCAGGATTTAGAAAATTCAGGAAGAATGAAATGTTGCTATTTTGATTGCAGCCCCTGCCCAGAAAATGAAATTTCTAATGAGACGTGTGTATTTCCTGCAAGTATAAGTTCTTCAAATTGATAATCATCTTACACCCATCTGGGAATGCTAAAGTAGTCTAAAGTGAAACGTTAAAAAATATATATGTTTCTTAAGTTAATAATTATAGGACTATAATAATTTAAAATGTCCTTCTTAAAAAATAACTTGTAATATATCTTTGACTCATTGAAATTTTATAATAGATAAAATATTCTGAAACAGTTTTGATAAGATAATTTGTGTTAGTGTATTCTAGAAAAGACCAGTTCTAGTGATTTCTCCTCTATAAAAATATATGTAGATCATGAATCTTTTAATGATTTATTTATAGTCTTGATGTATGTACCCTTACATAAGTGTGTGCACATCAACCAAGTACAGAAGAACATGGAGGACAGAATTAGGCATGTGGCTAGAGGGAACCGAATCCAACTCCTCTGTAAGACTCAATAAGAGGGCAAATAATAATTTGTAATATTATCAAAAACTGTTAAGCAGGAGATAAGAGATTTTGTATAATAAAAAGACATTCTTTTTCCCCTAATACTCGGTGGTATTTAAAATACAGAAAATTGAGAATCACTGTTGGTACATGATGTGTAAATATTAGGAGCCCTCTCTTAAATACTACTATAAATAGTCCCTAGTTAATATTTTCCACAATAGCATACATTAAAATTGTTTTGTTCTGAAAGGAATTAGCCACAATTTTCAAATGGTATTGGCACTTACAAAGCCCATATTTGTCAAATGACTATCTAGTCAGGATGAATTGAATATAGTTGTCTGCCATGCATTTATTCCCTTTTTTGGTGTGTTATCCTACTTAATTAAATGGAAGTCCTTAAAGGCTTATATGGTCTGTAAGATGGCTTAGCAGTTAAATCCTTTCCCACTAAGTATAATGGTGTTAGTTTATCCCCAGAACACATATAATAGGAGGTAACCAACTCCTACTTGTTATTTTCTGGAATTTTATGATATGTACGAAATAAAATGTACACAGTAATTCAGCAAGGCTGTTTGAATACACCTGACATTGGTGCTGGGAACCAAAGTCAAGTACTCTCTAAGAGCAAAACATTCTCTTTACAACCAAGCTGAATTCCTACTTACAGAAACAAATTTAATGTTAACAACTGTCAGTAAAAGAATTGCTTCATATAAAGGACTTCAGACCTCAGAAGCACATCCCTTATTGCAATTATGCAATGATTCAGTGCAATGGCAATCAGATTTCCTACACACACAGTGGTGGGAATTACAAAGCTTTTCACCGTTAGTGATACGGTTACTGCTTTTTATGAAAAAGCCTTAGGAATGTGGTGTTGCTATGGTCAAAAGAGGTCAAATCTAGAAATTATTTTTGTTTATTTTTGCAGTTACAAACATTCATACTATATTCATATAAATTTCTCATTCTCAGCCTCATACCTCACCTATGTAAACCCAATTACTCTCATGTTCATGAGAACATTTTTTATTTTTACATGTAAACACACTAATAAATATACGGACCCATGATAAATGATCACAACAATATAGTAAAATATACAAAATATTTTAGTTTTTATTAATCATAACGAGAATCATTAAAACTGGAAACAATTATTTTACATAGCAATGACCTTTAATATATTCTCAGCAACCAGATTCACATGATGAAACACTTCTTCTATATACTTAAACGAAATATCCTGACAATAAAATTGCTGAAGCTACACTACTAATACCTTAATTTTTCCATTAGATGTGGAGATGTTTGTCCCATGCCCAGAGGACCAATATGCCAACAGGGGGCAGAATCACTGCATTCACAAAGTTCTTAGATTTCTCACTTATGAAGATACCCTGGGGATGGCACTTTTTTTTAATGGCCTTGGGCTTCTCGGCATTCACAGCTCTGGTTCTTAGCATCTTTGTGAAGCACCACAGTACTCCCATTGTTAAAGCCACTAACAGCACTCTTACCTACATCTTGTTCATCTCCCTCATTTTTTGTTTCCTTTGCCCCTTGCTCTTCATTGGCCATCCAAACTCAGCCACATGCTCCTTACAGCAAATCGCATTTGGAGTTGTATTCACAGTGGCTATTTCCACAGTGTTAGCCAAAACAATTACTGTCATTCTGGCATTCAAAGTAACAGCCCCTCAAAGAATGATGAAGTATTTCTTGTTTCACGAGTATCTAACTACATCATTCCCATCTGCACTCTCATCGAAGTTATTGCCTGCATTCTGGTTAGGAGCCTCTCCTCCTTTTGTGGACATTGATGCTCAATCAGAGCATGGTCACATCATCATTGTTTGCAACAAGGGTTCAGTCACTGCTTTTTACTGTGTTCTGGGATACCTGGCCAGCCTTACCTTTGTGAGCTTCACTCTGGCTTTCCTTTCCAGAAACCTGCCTGGTGCCTTCAATGAAGCCAAGTCCATAACATTCAGCATGCTGGTGGTCTGCAGTGTCTGGGTCACTTTCCTCCCTGTTTACCATAGCACAAAAGGCAAGATCATGGTGGCTGTTGAGATCTTTTCCATTTTGGCTTCCAGTTCAGGGATGCTGGTTTGCATCTTTGTTCCCAAAAGTTACATAATACTGTTTAGACCAGAAAAAAATTCTCTTCAAATGATCAGGGAGAAATCATCTTCCCATACTCACATTTCAAAAATTCTAACTGGCACATGTATAGTTTGTTCATAATCACCAAATATCAAATTACATTTCCATGCATATTTATTTTTGGAATGACTTTCACTGTTTCCTTTTATTATTGTGCTGAGCAATATCATGTCTACTGAGATCTGCATTGCCTCCTATAATCATCCACAATGTTCTACATTTGTCCTCTTTGCCAAAAAGAGCTAATAGAATCCCGATCCATTCCAGGAGTTAGAAGATTTCTTCTATGAATATAGAGGTGAGAGGACTAATTTTAAAAACAGTTTGATAAAATATTTTAGAAGATGGATTGATGTCTCATCAATTAAAACCATGCCTTGTTCTTGTAGAGGAACTGATTCAATACTCAACTCCACAAACTGCTATTATCAACCACCTGAAACAAGAGCTACAAAGAATCAGATGGTCTCTCCTGGGCTGCAAATTTACCTGAATTCATTTATGCACATAATAACACAACACACACAAAATAAAATTACCTAAATTTTTAAAATGTAGAAGAATATTGCAAACACTTTACACTGGCATTCTACTTTTCAATCTTCTACTATGGTGTTGGAATTACAGAAACCTACAGAGATAGCATGGAATATGTGTAAAGATGACTGGGTTTATCTTTAGGCATTTTACATAAGAACACTCAACTTTAAGTATATCATAAAAGACACACTTGTGAAATCAACAGGGAAAGCAGAGCTTGTTGAAATAACCTCTTCTATGACTGTGCAAAAATCTGCCTCGACACCACAGATAATCTGAGGTGGCCAGCTAGTGGGAGTCAGTGCTGAGAGCAGCTGATGGAGATTGGTCCAGAAATCAACTGGAGTTGATTGTTTTGGCAGTCAGCAGTTAGTGAAGAAAAAGGGCAGAAAGCAACCATTCACTCACTCACTCACTCACTCACTCACTCACTCACTCACTCACACACACACACACACTCAATCACTTACTCACTCACTAACTTAAACACACACACACACACAAAGACACACACAAAGACACACACACACACACACACACAGAGAGAGAGAGAGAGAGAGAGAGAGAGAGAGAGAGAGAGAGAGAGAGAGAAGAGGGACAGGATAAGGGAGAGAGGAGATAAAGAGGGAGTTGGGGAGGGGGAGAGAGGTTAAATAAAGACAAGCTCCAGAAACAGACATACTCACAGACAGACAGACAGACATATACATATTCACATGTTAGAAAACTCCAGCAATGCTCTGAAAAGCAGGCTCCAAGCACTTCACATATATACATATAAACACTTGTTGGTGGGTGGATGAAACAAAATTCCAACAAGCAGGCTTCAAGCATTTCACACATAATATATATTTTTCACGCAAAAATATATATGTCTACACATACACACACATACACACACACACACAATTGCTGGAAGATGCAAGCTTCAACACACACTCAAATAAGCTTTACATATATACATACATATAGATACAATGGCTAAAACAAAGTTCCAACGTACACGCACAAAAACTCACATATGTACATACATACACATAGTTGGTAGGTGTAAAGAGCTATGCTTTGACCACTTTATTCTTTCTCCCATGTTTTATATATCTCTGAAAATTCTTTCAGGCAGTATAAGATTATGTTTTAGTTTTGTCCGACTGAATGAACATGAAAAAAACTATTTTCTCAGTATCTTTACAGAAATAATAGAACATAGTACAGGTAAACAAACAAGCATTTTGTTATAGATTAGCAAATTATAAGCAATCAAGGTTTTTTGCCTCAGCCAATTCTCTTACTAGCCAACAGCAATCTGCAATTACAAAGAAAGGAGTGATTATTTTATTATTTATCTTTAAAAGTAACCTTATAAGAATCTTAAAAGAATCACAGATCTTAACTTTTATTTAAACGTCAGATATATTTACTTTAAATCCTCTGAATGCAAATGTACTAATAAGCAATTCTTATTAAATCATATCACAAAGCTGAAGGCACTATTCCTTAATATCTCTCAACATCAATGGATTCAATTTCCCAATAAAAAGACACAGATTAACAGCCGGGATACATAAAGAGGACCCAGCATTTTGCTCCCTACAGGAAGCATACCTTGGTGACAAAGACAGACACTACCTCAGAGTAAAAGGCTGGAAAACAACTTTCCATCAAATGGTCTGAAGAAGCAAGCCTGAGTAGCCATTCCAATATCAAATAAAATTGACTTTCAACCTAAGTCATCAAAAAAGATAAGGAAGGACACTTCATATACATCAAAGGAAAAATTCACCAAGATGAACTCTCAATCCTAAATATCTATGCTCCAAATACAAGGGCAATTACATTCATAAAAAAAACCTTACTAAAGCTCAAAGTACACATTGCACCTCACACACTAATAGTAGGAGATTGCAACACCCCACTCTCATCAATGGAAAGATCATGGAAACAGAAATTAAACAGAGACATAGAAGGACTAACAGAAAGTATGATCCAAATAGACTTAACTGAGTTTTTAGATAATTCCATCCTATAACAAAAGAATATACCTTCTTCTCACCAACTCATGGTACCTTCTCCAAAACTGACCATATAATTGGTCAAAAAACAGGCCTCAACAGATATAGAAAGGTAGAAATAATTCCATGCATCCTATCAGACCACCATGGACTAAGGTTGGTCTTCAATAACAACAATAAGAAAAGAACGGCCACGTATTCATGGAAGTTGAACGATGCTCTACTCAATGATAACCTGGTGAAGGAAGAAATAAAGAAAGAAATTAAAGACTTCTTAGAATTTAATGAAAATGAAGGTACAACATACCCAAACTTATGGGACACAATGAAAGTTGTGCTAAGAGGAAAACTCATAGCTCTGAGTGTCTGCAGAAAGAAACAGGAGAGAGCATGCAGAAGTCATCAGGACCAAACAGATTCGGAAAAAGGAAGTCCAAATTTAGCATCATAGGCTGGAAAGGTAACACGGTGGTTAAGAGAAATTGTTCCTCTTCCAGAGGACACAGGTTGGCTTCCTAGAACCCATTATGGCTGACAATCATCAGTAGCTCCAGATCTAGGGCTTCAAATGACTTTTCATGACCTCTCTGGTTAACACTCACTCATGTGTCTCCTGCTTATCAGGCCTTACATACGTATTAGTTTACCTGATACAGCAGGTGAGATATTAAACCAAGGTTAGAGGGGCTGTGGTAATTTTTCAGTGAGTAATCAGACTTTTCATACCCTAATGAGAAAGTGAATATAATGGCAATTGTCAGGACCTTTACGGTTTTGTAGTTGTATTTCCCTTGTCCCTCAGCAGAAATCCCTCGGTCTTCCTTGGATGCAAGGAAAAGAACAGCCTTGGTAGTCTAAATATTAGTAGGCTGGTTTGTGATTTGATGACAATGCACCCCATAGGGTCATGAATTTGACATCTAAGTATCCAAGAGGTCAAAATATTTAGGGCAAATTTGTTGGTAAAGAATCACTGGAGAAGTGCTTCAGCTGAGCAGATTCTGGAAGGCAAAGGACAGTGTCATTAGGAAGAAATGTCAACAAATAGATTGGGAAAAGATCTTTACCAATCCTACATCTGATAGAGGGCTAATATCCAAAATATACAAAGAACCCAAGAAGTTAGACTCCAGAAAGCCAAATAACCATATAAAAACTAGGGTACAGAACTAATCAAAGAATTCTCAACTGAGGAATATCAAATGGCTGAGAAGTACCTAAAGAAATGTTTGATATTCTTAGTCATCAGGGAAATACAAATCAAAACAACCCTGAGTTTCTACCTCATGCCAGTCAGAACGGCTAAGATCAAAAACTCAGGTGACAACAGAGGCTGGAGAGGATGTGGAGAAAGAACATTCCTCCATTGTTGGTGAGATTGCAACCTGGTACAACCACTCTGGCCATCAGTTTTGAGGTTTTTCAGAAAATTGAACATTTTACTACCTGAGGACTCAGCTATGTCACTCCTGGGCAAATGGTGTTCCAACATAAAACAAAGACACGTGCGCTCCCATGTTCATAGCAGCCGTATTTATAATAACCAGAAGCTAGAAAGAACCCAGATGCCCTTCAAGAGAGGAATGGAATCAGAAAATGTGGTACGTCTACACAATGGAGTACTACTCAGCTATCAAAAGCAATGACTTCGTGACATTCATAGGCAAATGGATGGAACTAGTAAATATGCTGAGTGAGGTAACCTAATCACACACACACACAAAAACAAAAACAAAAAAAAAAACAAAAAACAAAACCATGGTATGCACTCACTGATAACTGTTTATTAGCCCAAAAGCTCAAATTACCCAAGACACAATCAACAGACCACAGGAAGCTCAAGAAGAAGGATTACCAAAGTGCAGATGCTTCAGTACTTCTGAAAAGGGGGAATGAAATATTTATAGGTGGAGGTGTAGAGACATGTTTGGAGCAGAAACTGAAGGAATGGCCATTCAGAGCCTGCCTTTCCTGGGATCCAGCATATATGTATATATATATATCTCCCCACCAAAAGTCGACAAAATTGATGAAGCCAAGAAGTGCATGCTGACAGGAGGACAGGAGCCTGATATAGCTGTTTCCTGAGAGCTCTGCCGGAGAATGATAAATACAGGTGAATGCTAGCAGCAAAACATTGAACTGAGAACGGGATCCCCATTCTAGAGCTTCCAGGGACTAAACCACTATCCAAAGACTACACATGGACAGACCCATGGCTCCAGCTGCTTACGTAGCAGAGAATGGCCTTGTTGGGCACCAATGGGAGGAAAAGCTCTTGGTCCTGCCAAGGCTGGACCCCCACATATAGGGGAATGTCAGGGCAGGGAGGTGGCAAGGGAGGGTTGTTAGGGAGGGGGAAGTGATCATTCAAGATAAAAAAAATCAATAAATATAATCCACCATACAACAAACTGAAAAAAAAAGACATGCTGAATGGGCTTTCGACTATATTGAACATCCCTTCACCATAAATGTCCTGTACAGATAAAAGATACAAGAGCAATACCTAAACATAATGCAGGAAGCTTACAGCAAGCCTAGAACCAAGCTTGAATTAAATGGAGAGAAACTCAAAGCAATTCCACTCAAATCAGGATCAAGCTAAGGATGGACACTTTTCATATCTATTTAATAAAATTATTGAAGTCTTACCTAAAGAAATAAGATGACAGAAGGAGATCAAAAAGACACATATTGGATTGGAAAGGAAGAAGTCAAAATAACCTTATTTGTAAATGATATGATAGTATACATAAGTGACCCAAACATTTCCACCAGGGAACTTCTTTAACTCATAAACACTTTCCACAAAGTCGCTGAATACAAAATTAACACACAAAAATCTGTAGCCTTTCTATACACAAATGACAAATGGACTAAAAAAAAAAAGCAGCAAATGAACACATTTCATAATAACCTAAAAAAAAAAAGTGTGTTGGTGTTAACTGTGTGCTTTTGAGGTTTCCTCTTTTGCTTACATCGTAATGCTCAATAGTGGTCCCTAGGCCTGGTTGCCCCCTAGGGATCAGAGTCTGCAGGTACCCAGGTGATACTCTTTAACCTTGCCCCCCAAGTTATCCTTAATTGGTGAATAAACATGCCTATGGCCAATAGCTGGGTAGAAGAGAGATAAGATTGGGGGAGGGGATCAGAGAACTGCCGGGAGAAGGAAGGTGGAGGCTGAGGAAGCCACCATGGGCTAAGAGTTTCAGAATAATGTCCTTGTTGGTTGGCTAATTGGAGTTAAAAGCAACCCAGACAAAACATGCAAAATGAAACAGAAATAACAGCTGCAAAATAGACAAAATAATAGCATAGAAGATAGATATTTTCGCAGCTTTAGGCTCGATAGAGGCTTATTATAAAAACTATATGTCTTTTATCCAGGAAGTGAATAATCAAAGGCTGGGTAGAAACCCAGGTTGGGATTAAATATTTTGCACAACACTATGCATGCAACTGAAAGACTTGCATGATAAACTCCCCAGTCTTTGAAGAAAGAAGTTGAAGAAGATATTTGAACTTGAAGAGATTTCCCATGCTCATGGGTCAGGAGGCTTAACATAGTGAAAATCGCCATCCTACCAAAAGAAATCTAAACATTCAATGTATTCCTTATGCAAACTCCAGCCTGTGTGTTACAGACCAGAGTGATAAAGTGATGTGCCAGGCACAAATGCTCTTTCTCTTTAAAATTCATGCATTTCTATGCCCGTTTTCCTTACCATTCTGATCCTGACCATGAATCCCCTGTGCCTGGATTTTACATGTTGTAAATTCACAACAACATTTAATTTTTTCCTGGCTATCAAAATTCTGTTGTGCTATCACTATGTTTTCTCTTACATGAACTGGGGCTTATCCTGATGTTTTTATTCATATTATGGTTCTTAGACTATTTACAGGGAAATATTCTTGAAAAGTATTTGCATTATCTACCCTCTTTGCTATTGTGGCCAGGACAACGCTGCTGGAGCCTGACTTTATCCCTCTTTCCCCACTGCCCTCTTCTACTGCACTTTCCTTTGTCCCTGGGGCTCCACAGCTCCCCTGTCATCATTCTCTGTCCCTTGTGTTTTTATCCACATTTTCATGTGATTAGTCCTTCTTGAACTTCCTGTATCTTATGAGACAGGCTTTGGGGCTTTTTGATTTACTTTTAGTATTTTGTGCTGGGAATGGAACAAAAGAAAACGGAATTTAGGGTGTTGATTATATTTTGCTGTGCATTTTCCAAACCAACAATTGTGACTGCCTATCTATTATCCGGGAGATTTAGAACTCACTATCCGATACAAGGGTGCAGCACCCTACAAGGACAGCCTGAGAGCTGGAGCAGTGTGGCTGGAAGCCTGAGACTGAGTGGAAGGGACCAGAATCCCCGGGGCGGGGTGGGGGGGCGGGGCGGTACCGGGCGAGGACACTGGAAGGGCCCCCGAAAGAGACAACGGAATGAAAAAAGCTGGGTGGGCTCTACAAAAACAATTAAGAACCCGAAGGCGCTACGTCACCGGAAACAGGGTGTGGTGGGCGGGCCTTCGAGAGCTGCTCCAAAGATCAAGCCTGGAGTGACGGGAAAAACCCTCAATTCACCTTCCTAAGTGAGTGAGGTACGTGGTCCCAAACGGTGGGCTAGTTTCATAGAGAGAACCCGTGTCCTAGGTCTCTCTGGACCCCGAGAAACTCCTCAGCCCCAGTTTCCTGTCTGTAGCCCTGAGAGAGACAGTAGTCAGCTGCGCAGCGGCGGTAACCGCAGCACGGAGACTCTGGAACCTCCCAGGTCAGAGGAGCTGTGGGCTGGAAAATGGGCGGGAGCCGAGCAGGGGTGTGTTTTCTGCAGCTGCTCTTAAGCAGCCGCTCTCAAGGATTCTATTGTGGGTATCTTACCATTGTCAGGCAGTTTGAGATCCTATGAACTGCTGTTTATAGTGTTCTTTTCATTTATCCTACATTTACTGGAATATTTAGTCATAAAGTAACTGGTAAAAAATGTCGTAGAGTAGTTGCATTATCTGCTCTTTGCCATTGTGTTAGTAATAAAGCTCCTGTAACGTTAATTCATTCATGCTTTCTAACTCCCTTCTTTTATTAACTGCTTATTCAAGAGAATGCCTTTGGCTCCGGGTAAGAGATATCCACATAGATACCTTTGTATGCAGTAATTCTATGAGGAAATAGTGCAGTTTTTATTGAACCAGAAAATGTACTTCACTGAGTGCAACAGTTATTGCTGTAAACATTAATATTTATAGACAGACTTTTTAGTGACCATGATTTTTTTAAAATCTGAGTTGTAAGCAGTGTAGGATGTAAGTAAAGCATTCAGAAATGCATCTTCATAGGCTGAGTTCTTATGTTACTCCTTAGGTCCAGTCAAACCAGTATTGCTGTGTAAGTGTTACCAGATCACACTATTTAAGTAGAAAACCCGCTATAGATTAAAATAGAGTGTTAGAAAGCATCTTTTGAATAATTACGATCTTTCACCTTTATAATAAAATTGTCAGTTTGGTTGAAGAAAAGCACTCTGCCCTTACACAGGTAGCCAAGCAGTATTTCAGGGTTTGTTAACATTCATTGCTATGACTGGGGACTTCTTGTAGAAGGACTGGGAATGCCTAGGCCCTGCTGACAGGACTTTTTGCACAGATCTCCTTTTGGACAAGTCTAGCAGTTTGATTTCTATGGGTGACAATAGTTATCTTGCAGTCTCCCCAGCTCCTCCTCAGGATTCTAGGGAAAATGCCTCTGCATGTGTCTCAGCTGTGTATGAATGAGACTCACATCTCACAGAGGACTGTCAAATCCTTACAGGAAAAGAGACATTTTTATTTGTGATATTTTCTCTCTCCTTCATGTTTATCCTTTTGGAGGCATTATTTAGTTTTGTTCCGTGAAAAGTTCTGGGTGCTTTCTGAATACTCTTTCCTTTATGCAGAGGTCACATTCATCAGCTAATTCTGTTCACCTATGAATCTGAACTAAGAGCCGTGGATGGTGAGGATAGAAAACTGTAGCAAAGGATCCAGGTATGTTAGAGGGATTGAAGAAGGGAAGGGGAGGGGCTCAAATGACTGTGGAAAGGGGACATGAAATTGATTTGGCCAGATTCTATTTCATTCCAAATGTTTCTATCTAGATAATTTTACGGAGAATAATGTCAGAATATTCCCATGTAAGGTATTAGAAGACTCTCTTTGTGAGAATTAATAAACACAGGCAAAAGTAATTTAATTTCGTTTTGTATGTGAGGGATGCTGTCTAACTCCAACTCATATCACTGATCATATCTTCTTACCAATATTAAATATTGTCATTATTATACTTTTAATATACCTTTTAGTCAGAACAATGGGTGTCTCTTAATTTTTCCTGATCTTAAAGTTTTAGAGCATTTTTGTATTTCCTATATGGTCTCTATCTTTTATGCTTAATTTCTTCATTTCCTAATATAATGCTCACAGAATATTGATAGTAGTTGTTTGCTTAATATTTCTGCATAGTATTAAACTCTGTCTATATTACCCTCTCATTGATATCTGCTGTCATCTATCTTCCTATCAACTCTCAATATTTTGCACTGTTATAATTTTAATATATTTTGAAGTTCCCCTTCAGTTTGATGCTTCTCTCATAGTCTTTGAAATTCCTTTTGGTTTCTCTGTATTTCAAAATGTCAGTGAGATTTTGGTATTTTGAATCTTAAAGACATCCTTATATATTTCCTCACATGATTGAGTGAGAACATGCTAAGCAGTGACTCAGTATTATATCTTTTATGTGGTCTTCTGTCTTCTATTGATGTCAACATTCCAGATTCTTAGAGAAGATATTTTTTAAACTATAATCTTTAACAGGCTTGAAGACTTTATATTGCTACTATTGATTTTTTTAGACACATTGTCTATGTAGTCTTGGCAGTTCTGAAACATTTTGTAGATAAGGCTTCTCTTGAACATAAAGATCTGCTGCCCAGTCTGTTGAGTGCTGCTGGGATAGAAGGCTTGCATCACAAACCCAGGGCTTGTTCTTTTGTGGGCACATAAGAGAGTGGTGCATGACATTTGAGAAGATTGTGTTTCTTCTGCTGTTGTATGGATGCATTAATGTAATCATGTCTTTTTTCCAGTTTGTTTTGTATGGTGGATTATATTTATTGATTTTTATTCATTGAAATATTCTTTCATCTCTGTTACAAAGCCTTATTGATCATGGTTGATGATCTTCCTGATGTGTTCTTGGATTATCTTGAGTATTTTTGCATGTATGTTTATAGAGGAAACTGGTCTGTAATTCTCCTTTTTAATTGCATCTTCATGTGGTTTGGGTATTAGAATAAGTGTGGCCTGATAAAATATTCCACTGCTTCTTGTGGAATAATTTGAGGAGTATTAGTTTTAACTCTTCTTTATTCTTTGAAAGTAGTATAATTCTGGGCTAAAACCATCTGGCTCTAGACTTTTTTGTTGTTGTTGGTTGGAAGACTTTTAATGACTCCCTCTATTTCACTAGGAGTTAGATAGGCCTATTTGCTTATATGATGTTGATGTCACTTGGAATGTGGTACCTATTGATAAAATTATCCACTTGTTTTAGATGTTTTTTTCATTTTGGTTGAGTAGAAGTTTTTAATTATTTTATAATTCTCAGGATTTCCTCAGTATCTATTTTTCTTTCTGATTTTGCTTAATTTAGATGTTTTCTCTCAACCTTTGAGTTAGTTTGGATAAGGGTTTTTTTTTTATCAATCTTGTCGATTTTGTCAAATAAGCAACACGTTGTTTCATTCTCTCTGTTTCTATTTCACTGATTTCAGCCCTGACTTTTATTATTTTTGGCTATCTATACTCTACTTGGACTTGATTACTTTTTTGTGTGTGGGAGTTTTCAGTTGTCCTGCTCAGTTTCTAGGATGACAGCTCTGCAGGTTTGTGCTTTTGTCTGAACCCATCTTTAATGCATGAAAGTTGTTCACTTCCTATTTGTCTATGAGTATGGCATAACTGAATTCTTTAAGACAGCCCCAAGTATACTGCTTATTTCTCCATCTTCGATGGCCACAAGCTTCTTCATAAACCACTATGATTTCAGAAGGGATTTTCTGTTCTACGTATTAGAGCTCCTTTAGCATTCTTCCCAGAAGACAAAATTGTTCTTGATGTGCTATGGAAAGACATGTGCTGAGGCAAGACCAGTGGAGGACACATGGTGAAGAATATAAAAAGGACTTGATGAATAGTGAGGGAGGCTGAGCTAGGCTTGCTTATAGAACTAACTGTGCAATGCTTATTAGTCTTGAGGCACAGCCAAGAACTTCTCCTAGCATTCCTCCTGCTCACTCCTGCTAACTACTGCCAAGACGGATGCCTGGCTATGTCTGCTAAATAGTGTCATTATTGCTGACTCGTGTTTGCTAACCCTACACTCCTGAATTGTACTGCTGTTATATCCATGAAGTGTTTGCTAGTGGATCGAACTGTTGCTGTTGACCTTTGAATTGAACTGCTGATTTTCAGACAACACAGATTAGAGTTGCTTCAAAGAACCTAAACAGGTCCACTTCTCCCATATTCTTTCTTTTCCACTACTTCTGTTGGTGGTGGGCTAAAAGGGAGGTTAAAGTGTTTAAGAGCCATCCTTACAAGTAGGGTTTCAGTTACAGTATGTGGAATACCCTGCCCCCAACCCTGATCTTTCCAGCCCAGTTTCTGGGCTCCCCTTTCCTCAAGGCTCTTTCTTATATAATCTAGACATTTTGATATTTCTCTCTCTTCTATTTCTTTTCTTCTTTCTCCATTTTAATGCCCTTTCTCTTTTTCTTTGCTCTTACCCCTGCCACCATGGTTATTCCCCTGGCCTCAATCCTTGGTGCCAGGTAATTTGCCCAATAGCAGTTGGCAAGTCCCAATAAACCTGCCACCAGTATATTCTAATCTGTCTTGAGTTCACTGGTGGAGAAATAAACCATCAGCCATGTTAATGGATGCCTCATTTTGGCATTTATCCTGAGTTTCCTTGAGTACTAAGAAGGTCTTAGTAAGGCCAGTATATATGCTGTGAGAGGATGATGCCTGGCCAGTCTATCTTCATAACTAGAAGAAAATCACTACTTATTGAAACAAAATTATAAAGCACTTTTTGAATAATATGATTGCTCACTTACATCAAAAAAAGTCTCTGGTTCAAAGAACACACTGTGCCCATGCACATGTGGCCAAACTGCTGTGTATTTATTTCATGGTTTGTTGACGGTTTTGTGGCTGAGGACTTCTTGCAGGAGTGAGAATATCTAGATCCTGCAGTCAGAACTTTTTTTTTCAGAGATTCTCTTTTGGAGAAGTACATCAGTCTGGATTCTGTGAGTCAGCATGGTTTTCTTACAATCTTCCTTGATCCTCCACAGAGTTACTGGGAAAACAACTCTGCATGTGTGTGAATTCTCTGTGAACGACTCTCACATTTCATGGAGGAAAGTGAACTCCTCAGATAAAAGGAAACATTCGTTATGATATTTTCTCTTTCCTTCATGTTTATCCTTTTGGCAGGTGTGAGCTTCTTTCATTTTTGTTCCATAAAAAGTCCCCGATACTTTCTGAAGTGTCTCCTTCCCATATGCAGGTCTCCCACTGCCCAGTCAGATCTGCTCACCTGAGAATCAGAACTACGAGCCTTGGATGGTGAAGACAGGGTACGGTTGCCAAGGATCCAGGTATGTTAGAGGGCCTGAGGAAGGGATGGGAAGGGACTCAGGTGACAATAGAAAGACCACATAAAATTGGATTTTCCTATTTCTTTTTAATCAATGATTCGAGAAAATTTCAGAGAGTAATATTATATGTGGTAATATGCATTCAATTATAGGCTGTGTACAGTAAGCTATTAGTCATCTAAGTATATGCTTACTTTTGAGTCTCTGTAATGGCTGTTGCCCATTTAAAATAATGTTTATTTGACCCAGACTGAAAGCAACACCAGGCTATGGGTGTGAATCGAGACATTTGAATATGTAGCTAATGTTGGTAGTGGATTCCCTGCTAAGGCCTGTAGCCTTCCTTTTTGTTGGCTTTTGGCCTTGTTACCAGTGTGACCTGTAGTTTTTTGTTTTTTGTTTGTTTTTTTTTTTTCTATGCAGCTTGCCTCAGATTGAACCAGAAAACCTTATGTTACCCACAAAATATTCTTGCCACTGTTACATCAATGGTCAGGCCTTGCATGGCAGTTTGGGATTGTAGCACACAGGATCCAAATCTGGGAATTGTAGAAGGATGGCACAAGGTGAATGCTCCCAGCCTAACTGTGAGGTGACTTGAGGACATCTGCCTATAAAAGATTCTGGAGAATTCAATAAAGAATGCAGCGGTTCACATTACTCTGCATCCTGCACGTTACCCTGCATTCTGATTGCTATAACCCTATCCAGGACGTTGACATGGACATTAGTACCTTTGTCTCCTGTCCCAGTCTTCATAGCCTTTTTTTTTTTGAGACTGTGAATGCTATAAACAGGGAGTCCTAGATATTTGTAGACAAGGTGAGTGGTCTGATTTGAGATTTTTTTTTCTCAAGAAGTTTCACTTGCTTTCTGACTACCAAATATTGTCACCTTTTAATTTTTCTTTCTTCTTGGATTCCTTACTAATTGATGCACTGTGTTGTGTTATGCCTAGTTAGAGTAGAATAATTAGTTTCCTTTTTTTTGTACTGTTTGCTTTAGCTTTGTGTCTCTTTGTCTTTATTACTCTGAGGTGTGCTTCTTCTGTTCTCAAATTCTTGAGAGCTGTTATACTGAGGAAATGTCATACTGTACCATAGGGCTTTCATTGACAGTCATTTTCTTCTCTCCCTTCATCTATATATTTGGTGTTTTATATTGATTAGTTTCTAAGTGTTGACACAGTCCTGCATTCTTGGTGTGAACTCAGATTTCGTTCCATTTCTCTGTAATTTAGAGACAGTCTCTGTGTCTGGGTAGATCCGGGGAACTGGTCTGTGAATTTTCTTTACATATATTTGTTTGGGCTCACTTGCTTTGTGTATCCAGGTAAAGCCAACATTGCATGAAGACCGTCTAATGTTCCTCTTCTTTGTGTATTAGGCAGTGTTCTCCTTTTGGCTTTAGTGTAAGGTTTGCTTAAGGAAAGGAGAACTTCATGCTAATCTGTCCAGTCCTCTGCCACTGTTAGAGAAAATCCTTCCTGCTTCAGTCTGAGTCCTTGCTTGATGTGTATTCTCGTTTTATAATGTAGGAGATTGATTTATTCACTTATTTCTAGGAACTCTTCTATTCTGATTTGTGTATGACTTTTTACAGCATTGTCATCATTGTCATACATTGTTGTGTCCCATTTTTAACTCTAGTTCTAATACATAGACAGTCAACTATCTTAGTTTCAATTAGGTGAACTATGCTTTGTGAGTACTTTAGTCTCTGTATACAAACAAATCTGTTACGTTGAATCATTATCTTATCATTGAATCTGTTTAATTAAACTGTATATAATCTCAGTAATAATTGATGTTTTTTGTACATTTAAGCTGTCATAATTATGTAATTATGACAAATGTCTTTTCAACCAGCGTTTCTTGCTATAAAACTTGTCAATGTGTCTTTGTCTCCACACTTCTGTGTGATTGTCTTTCCTGATCTGACACTCACCCTGACACTAAGAAACTGTCTTTGGTGCTCCATGAACTCTGTTTCATTGTTCATTGATTTAAGTCTCCACAGTAGCTAGTTAAGTTGTTAGGGTCTGAATTACAGAAGAATAATACCCCAGACTCAAATACATGTAAAAGCAAAGAGCTTTTTTTTCTGTAAACTTATATGCAGGAGCCCCCACCATCAAAATGGAGAGACCCTGCTTTAGATCAAAGACTCAGTTTTAAGGCCAAAAAGCTGAACTTCAGGGAGGCATTAGTGACCATTATGCTGGTTGGTAGCTGAATGTTCTCTTCTCTCTGAGGCTAACTAGCTGGATACTGCCATGCCTCTAACTTCATGATGCTGTATTAATGTTGCCTACAATTTTGCACTCCTACGAGATTTTTAAACATACTTTATAAACTGAATTATAATATTCTACCTTTTGAATAGGTTCATCTTGTTGCAAGTAATAAATATCTCACACAAAGGTGTGCATTCAATGAAGCAGTAAAAAAGTCCATCTTAAAGGAGGAATGAGCTGGGAAGGTACACTTTCTCTCAGAGAACGTGTATAGTAGATGTTGATAAGAATGGCTAAACTGGGTATGAAGACAAGTTTATCATATTGAGAAAAAGCATGATATTTGCCACATAGACTGAGCCATTGCATGATATTTCTGTTCTCCAAGACAGCACAACAGACATAGGAAATGCACATAATGCATGTGCCAAGTAGAATGAATGAAATGCATTCTATGTATTTTCTACCACCTAGAAATGATGACAGCATTTTTCTTACTGGGTATAAGCAGTCCTATCCCTACTTTTATATTGTATCGTGTGCATCATATCAGTAAGAATTTTCTAGAGATATTGACTGGATGCTGTACATAAGCCATCTCGTTCACAGCCTTATCCAATGTCTCTTTTAATACCTTCCCTCTCTTCTTATCTTTTCAAGAAGGAAGGCTCCCCCACTTATGTTTTCATTTCTCTGTAGCTATGTTTTATACAGTTAGATTCTGTAGAGAGGTTATAATGACCATACTTCCATTTATTTCTTTAAAATATTATTTCAGTATGTCAGTGTTCATCAAACCTTATCTTGAAAAAAACCAACCATCAACATCATCATCGTCATCATCATCTTCGTCATCATCATCATCATCACCACCACCTCTTTGTAGTGCCAAGTAGGAGCAAGGAACCGAAGTTGACTTTATTGTTTTTTATTTTAATTTTTACTTTTGTAAAAACGATTCATTTTATATAGAGAACTACTCTCTCTACACGTACATCTGCATAAGTGCATGCCAGAAGAGGACATCAGATCACATTGTGCGGGGTAATGATTCACCATGTGGTTGCTGGGAATTGAACTCTGGACTGCTGGAAAAGCAGACAGTACTCTTAACCAGTGACCCATCTCTCCAGCCCTAACTGCACTTGAAAAGACATCTCATAATCTGAAGTGGAGAGAAAATCCAAACTAAACTGATGGTGGTAAATCCTTTATCTACTACTCAGAAAATTCATGGTGGAGAAAGATCTTCTGAATGTATGCCATGTAATGAGTCATTGTATATATTGTATATTAAAGGATTGCAGTGTTTAACTGCTGAGAATTCTTTGTAGGATTTTGGAAAACTTCGGTCTTTGAAATACTACCATACCTCACCTATATCACAAAAGTGTCTCTAATATCTTTTACCTCTGCAAACATTTCATCCCACAGTATATAATAAATGAGTAATTGTCAATTTCAGGGTCTATAAATATTCATGAATATGGGTGTGGAATGCTCACAGGAGGAATGGGAATGCTTAGGCTGCTCAGAGGGCATCATACTTATATGCGATGTTAGAGAATTATAGCCATCTCTTTTTTGTAGGTAAGGATGTTCTTTTTATAGAATACCTGATACATCCCTTGGATTTACCTGCTTTGTATACATGTAAACTCTCTGTACTGTCTAAAGACCTCCAGATATGAGGGATATTCTGATTATCAACATAATCCTATCACAGTGCTTCCTTTACCTTTTTTTGTGTTCTCCAGAAGTATGACTAGTATTGTATCTTGAATATTTTCTCCAGCTGTCTTATTTTCTCCGTAAGTAAAGGGCAGCAATATTTTGTAACCATACTAGATACAGCAGTGATATGAGCGATGAAGACAGCTCAGGTCAGTGTGCTAGTCCAAGCCATGTGAAGCAGCACCCCTCCAAGGCTTGTGTGTCATCTCCTGCCTCCAGGATCCTTACAGAGCATTTTCAGTGTTCTAACACAACAGGAGAGTTGGGGAATCATTTGTCTACTCTTTGTCTACTGGCACTGTAATGGCTTAGAAACCCAGGTGAATTCTGAAGAATTTTTTTTTTTAATATGGAGGTCTAACTCATAAACCAAACCTGTATGAAACAGAAGAAAGAATCCAGTAAGGGGGAGAGAAGAACTATATCAAAGGGATGATTGAATATTTTGGATGAATTGAGGTAAGATTAGTGATGCTTTCAAGTGACAGTGGAAATGGGATAGGGAGGAGCATGGGAGAGATGGCCCAGTGGTGAATAGTACTTGCTTGCCCTAAAAAGATGTGGATTATTTCTCAGAACCTCATGATGGCTGGAAACCATCTATGGCTTCAGTTCCAGGACATCTGATGGCTTCTTTGGACCTCAGTAGGCACCATGCACAAACACAGAACTCATACATACATGATACATTAACACTATTACCTATAAGCTAAAATTAACATGTAATGAAAGTTTTTGAAAGCAATGAGACCAAATGGGACACTGGATTGATTTTGTCCCATTTGGTTTATATAGAAATGGTTCTATAATATTCTACTATATGTCATCTCTTAATTAACCTGTTATTACTCAATCCTGACTTTCTTGGTAATGATTAATAATAGTAGAAAACAGAATGTATTTGACTGTGCATGCGTGTGGTGCTATCCTTATTTCATTAGTTTTGCTTTTTTATACGCATATCAATAATAGCTAAATTTCATTACCATCAGTTAAGCATTGTCAACTCAAGGTTTGTTTCCTGATCTTTTAACTTGGAGGCTTCAGTAGCTCCTTTATATTCTTTTCCTTGTGTAGTCAGTTTCCCCTGATATAATGGCAGCAGGACCTTGATAAGAATTGTTTATTAACTCTGCAGACTTTTAAAGAGTCTATATTGTCTTCCCATTGATTCCTCCTGTTGTTTTTTTAATAGTTTTCACTGTAATAATTTTAGTTGCTTTTGAAATCTCGGTTTAGTATTTGGAAGGTCTTGAATGCCCTGTGCTTTCTCAAAATTCCAAATGTAGTTAGGATTATTTGTTCAAAAACAAATTGCTTTGAATCTTTAGAAAACAGAATCCTTCTTGTTGATTGTGATCCTGTGTTTGAATGAGAACATGTTACCCTTGTGTCACTGATCACCTGTCATGTAAGTTCTGTTTTGATTTCCTGTTATTGTTGAATGCATATTGATCTATGAGTATTATTCAGTGAATGCAAGATTGTACAGTAAGAAGCCATTTTATAGAAAAATCACCTGTGAGATTTGAAACTTGAATTCCTTGCTTGTTTCATTGTAGAATAAGCCGCACACTGACCTGTATGGTAAGTTCAAGAAATTGGATCACCACTGATTTTGTCCCTCAGTTCTTTCTATTGCTTTGTCTGAAAGATTAGTTACTAGAGGACCTTGAGTGTGTACACTGACCAGTCATAGAGGGGATCTTTATGCACATTAGTTCAAAATTTTGTTTGTTACTAAAAATGTGTGACATGGAGATTCCTGACAGAAGATTGGTTGGTTTCAGAATGAAGCACAAGATAGGTGCCAACTGTGCTTACTGACCACCTGTGACAGGTGCCCTGCGTGTTCGACATAGTTCATCAGCATCTCTTACTTCATTGTGTTTCTTGTAAAATGAAATTTGTGTGGTTATTGAGCAAATGTGAAGACAAATGTATTGAACAGGTGAAAGAATTTCCCATGTATGATTGGAAGGGAAGGGTGAATGTGTGGTCTGTTAACTCTGTGGAGCAGCCTGGTATCAAGAGGACACTTGTGAGACCCTTCGATCCTTGACCCTATCCTGATTCAATGAATAATTTTTATACAGATAAGGCAGAAGACAGTTGCAGAAATGAAATCGGTTCTATCCCTTTCATGTCCTTTTTGGTTACATTTATGCATTTAACTTAATTTACATATCCAGTCATGGTTGGGAGGTTGCTTACTTGTACCTTGAAACCCCTAAATGATTCCTCCTATGAAGGAGGTAACCCTTCATTGTCTGTTATGAACTGCCTATAAGCACACAGTTAAGGTCCCAGCCTCAGGGCCCTTCTCATCCTTGAGGAAATGCTGATGGACTCTTATCGTTTGAGTTTTTTTGCTGATGAATATAGAGGGCTCAGGTCCAGAAGTTTTATCACTGCATGTTCTCCATCCTCTGACTCTAGCTTTACATATTCTCACTGTGTCTTTCAGTATGTTTCTTTGTCCTAACACGAATAAAGAAGATAGAAAAGATAACAGGAGACCTTGCGCAAGCTATGCGTTATGTCTTGCAAGGTTTATGGGGTTTTTTTGTTTGTTTGTTTTGTTTTGTTTTTTGTTTGTTTGGCTGTTTTTTTTTGTTTTTTTGTTTGTTTGTTTGTTTTGTTTTGTTTTTGTAATAGGGTTTTTCTGTGTCACAGGTCTGGCTGTCGTGGAACTCAGGTTGTGGTCCAGGCTGGCAGTGAACTCGCAGATCCATCTGCTTCTGCCTCCTGGGTACTAGGATTAAAGTCATGTGCTATCACCACCTAGTAACCTGCAGAATTATTAGGAAATACAGCATCTTATAAATAGTTTTTCCTAAAAATTAGCATGGGAGACATTCTCATTCAAACCAATATAATCAGTCTTCTAATATTCATGCTATAATTGTACCAAAAGGTAAATTTTAGAGTGTTTTACTATAGAAGTAGAAACATACCATTTATTTCTTGTTTGACTTTTCTGTACCCATGAGTGGCCCTGTACCCTGATATAGAGACTAGGCTGGCTTCCAACTACCTACCTACCTGAACCTCCTGAGTGCTGGGATGAAAGACTTAACTTACTGTGTCTGCCTAGAATTTCACGTTTGGTTTTTTTTTTTTCATATTACTGCTTTAATGCAGCAAGCACCTTGTTCATTTGTTTCACCTATGATATTTTTGAGAGATCCAGCTCCTTCACCTTGTATTGAAACTCTTATGTTCATCTTCTCTGTGCTATATCCTGGTGGACAGGCTCTTTATTGAATTACTCTCAGACTTACAAACTTCTTCATTTCTGGATTCATTTCAGTTTGAGGATTTCCGAGGTTTTTATTTCTTTATATTGTGATGTTCACATCCTGCCATATCTTTATTATTTCCTCAGCCATTTGCAAGAGTTCTCTTGTCCTTTCATCAGCTTATTCCTGTCCTCTAAGAGTTCAGGAGGTTGTTTTCTCTTCCTGTCCTTCAACTAGCACACCAAAGCAATATACAGGGAAATCCCACACTCTTTTGGAAACAGGATCTCATGTAGTAAATAGACCTTGTATTTTGAGTTGTGTGTCATGAATTTCACTCAAACTGCATGTCAAAGTGAGCACTAGAATTGTAATAGTGATTTTTGCTGGTGCTATTCTATCAGTGCTTGTCATATTGCTTTGGTTCCAGCCTGCCAGTTATCTTTTGCTGTGTGGCTTTATGACAGGAGTCTGGGATTTCAATGTGGGATGTTTTGCTTAAGGGTTGATAATCTAGGATGGGGGAGGTACTGGGGTACAGCATCCTTTTATATCCAGCTCTGGTCTAGGCAAGTAAGAATGTGAAATGAGTGTGGCTGTGTTTAGCAGGTACAGGGTGAACTGATATCGAGCTGTGTGGCAATCTGCCTGAAACAGTATAGAGGGATAATTGAGGGGGTAAGGTGGAAAATTGGATAGAGTTACAAGAAGTGCCTAGCCTGGGCGAAGTTAGAGCTGAAGTATAGCCTAAAGCCAAACCAGTCATTGTAGAAGTGGCTCCTGGAGGCCCTAAAGACTACAATTCCTGAACAAAGAAAGACCTCTCCTGAGGGACCTTCAGTATCCTCATGCTTTGGAATCAGGGGCTGAGCAAACATACTTGTGTCTTACAAAGACTTATAAACTCCCCACTGCTACAGGAGCCATGTGCCTGGGAAAGTCACCAGTCATAAGGGCAAAGGTGATAACTACTGAGCTGTGACCCTAGAACGTCCCAGGTCAGGGGAACTACAGGACTGGTAGACGTGCAAAAATGGAGCAGGATTATGTCTGTTGCTCATAATGATGGCACTCACATTTTTGCCATGGATATCTTACATTCTGGATAAGTTTTAGGTCTTATGAACTAGGGTTTATCTGAATTATTTTATTCACCTGTTTGACAGAATATTACATTAAACATAATCTCTCAGCATTGAATATATGTGTTGATGTTTCAATTAATTTTTTTATTTTTTCCTGTTTTAGATACAACTGAGCTTTTCTAATTTAAGGCCTTTCTTTCCAACTTCTTTGTTCTAACACAAACTTATTGAAGAAAGTGTCATTTAGAGTCTGAATTCTCTTCCTAAAAAAGTCTGTAATTAATCACATGAGATCTACTGAAGATGTCACTAGGTCACTGCATGTACTTTTAGAAACTCCATAGGTATGATTATAAGCATTAAACTATACATAACTTTAATTTTTCTTCTGAGATGTATACACTATTTTCTAAATGTTCATATTAGTTTTTGTTCATTTCCTATTTTTTGAGATAATGTCTTTTAACACAGCGCTTCCTGCGCTGGTTAGTATATAGTGTATAGACCATGTTAGTATACAGTGTATAGACCATGCTTTGTTGAAATTAGAGAGCTACCTGCCTCTGCCACCGTAGTGCAGGCATTAAAAGCCCGAGCAGTCATGCCCAGCTTCTGCATCCATGCTCAGAATTATTTTTCTAACTACTATACATATGTGTGAGCTGTGTGTGACCTAGTCTAATTTTTCATATAAAATAGTGAACTTCTCAAAGGGTAAACAACATTTCAACGGAGCTGTCTTTCTTTTTCAAGTGCCTTCTTTTGGGAGGTATTAAGTTCCTTTCATATTTGTTCCATGATTAATTCAGAAACTCAGTAGTGTATGAGATTGGTACCAAGGGTTTCTTTATACCCTTGTGTATGGACTGGGCTTTGATAAACAGTGAACCTCAAGTTGTCCAAGGTAAAAATCCTCTGTAAATATCAATCTGTTCCAAGTGTATGGTTTTTTTCAGAAATCATTTCCAGAATCTTCTATCTTGTTTTCTGTTTATCTACTAAGCACAGTACTGCATTAGAAATTAACATGCTTTCTGAGAAATGCCTTCCCTATCTGCCTTTCTCATGCTGCTCTGTCAGGCTTACTCACCATGGAGGATAAGAAAGAAGCCAGGAAGATGAAGGGAGAGCAGACAGTATCCAAGGATGTTAGGCATTGAGGCAAGGGTGGCAACGGGTTCAAGCGTCATTGGAAAGAAGACATTATATCAGTTTTGCCACAATTTCTGGTATAACTTTAAGAACTCTGAATACAAAGATATGTTTCTAAATGTTAATGAGGAATAAAAATGTGCTTAGTAAATGTTAGGTTTTCAAATCCCTAGTGTATAGCTTGGCAAATATAATTTCAGATTCTTTCAAATCTTTACTAGTTCCTCATGTGATTAATTTCTAAACATCTCTCATGGAATGCGTACCTCTAAGGGCAAAGTCCACTCTCTTGAATAGGGGAATGGTAGGACAAATGACTTAGAAAGTATGCAAGAATTTATAATCCAGGGTTTTGTAAGTGCCACAATAGAATGAGAACCCTGTTTGCAAATAATAGATAATGCAAATTGCCTACCAGATTATTCTTCTGTAAATATTCTGGTATCAGTAAGGTAGTGAAAAGAGTCCAAATAAACTCCAGTTTATAGAATCTAAGGCTTACCATCATGAGGAGGTATTTACTTCATACTTCTAAGAGCCAGTGAACTACCTCACAGCAGTACCTAAATTGATCAGAATCCTGTTTTACTTGCATCATTCTGTCTTTTAGTTTCCCATCCTCACAGTTCCACTCAGCTACCTGTACCCTCTTAGACCTCACTGATGACTTGAAACCTTTCCTAGGCCACCTCACAAGGTATCCTACAACTAAGAGTTTACATTCCTCTGGGAGGTCCTGTGTCTTGTTTTGATTCCTAACAGCAGAACTCCTGGAGAACCCTGTGGGAATGCTTGCTTTTTCCTGCCCATCATGCCTTGGTTTGGGTAACCTGGGTCTCAATATACATGTCTTGAAATAGTGCTGAATTTTCCAAATGCATAGCCTCTGCTTCATTTCTCTGTCCTTACTCTGATAAAGTGATTGTCCCTATCCCACTGATACCCATTAGTCTCACATAAACAGGCTGCTTTCCACACAGCTCCAGCTGTCAGACTGACATGGACTCACTCGACAGACTTCCCATGCCTGCTGCCATCAGAGACCAGAACTGAATATAAAAATAGTACATGAAGGGTACAATGTGAAATCTTTTCAGTGTGCATGTTAACAAATTTGCTATGCACTGGATATCTATGGTTGAAAGTTATAGAAAGGTCATCAAGCAGAGGGTCCTCTTTTCATGGAACCTGTAAAATTCTAGGAGACTGGTGGGATGCAATCTCCTGATTTCTAAAAGGGTAGTCCAGAGACCTAGGTTTCCACTGTTCCCTGTCTCGTGTTCATTATCCTTGCTTCAGCAGAAATTGATATATATTATGATCATTTGCCAAGAAAAGCCTGAAATTATTCAAGATTGCACTAATCATTGGAACTCATGTTTCAACAATCTCTATTACAGAGAACACCTTAATGTCTATAAATGATATTTTCCTATTGCAGGGCCTTTTGGGGTCCCTCTTGAATTTTAATAATAACGAAACCGAGATATCTCTATATTATAAGGCTGTTGGCCTGGTTGCTGAGTCAATCTCTCAGCTAGCCCATCTATCGTATCTCTCCATGTGGTTCTTACTGCTTCTACCTCCTGCTCTGCTCCTGTTCTGCTTCTGTCCAACTCTCCCTCACTCTTCTTTCCCCCTGCCTTCCCCAGCTTCAGCATACAGCCTTTCTTACTCTAATACCACACTTACTTTTCGCACAAAACAGCTATTATCATAGTTGAAGAGATTCCTCCTCCGTGGCAGATTGCCTTTCTTTTGGGCAGGTGAAGAAGTAACAAACATTTACATATCCCATTAGCCTCACAACCCCCAGCACAGCAATTAACAGTTGAGAACACAGTGATACACTCTTACAGCCAGTTGATAAGATGTGTGGGTTATCACAACCTTTTCCTATTTGTTGAATATGACTGTCTTCTTGTACTGAAATTCCTGAAGCATTTATATAATGGTATGGTTTCATTTACTGTAGCACACTGCCTTGTCTAAGGTCTAAAATTTCAGTGTCTCACTATTTTTGTATCACTTGTCAAATTTGTGAATTGAATATTTCCTGAACATTTCTCAGTATTTCAAAATATCTGTATACATACTCGTAAGTCTAAGCTTTACATAAGCATGTACACATTGTCTTGTTCTATGGTTATCTCTTTAAAGTTTCATGAAATTTGTATGGATTGACTCACATGAAATTAAGCTGAAGGTATTTCTTAAAACATTTGCTAGAGTTTTATGATGAATTTCCTGGTATGTCTATAATACTAGCGTTGTTTAAAGAATTTAACCATGATTTCAAACAGAATTGTTATTGAGGGACTTATTGAGTGGAATTTCTGATGTAAAACAAGCCATAAGGACATCATAAAGTGTTCAGTATTTGCCCATGGGCAGCAGTGTTCTGAGATTCAGTGGAACATGACTGTATATTCGGGTCTAAGCCTTTGTTCTGAGGCATGTGTGGACATATCCCAATTTGTATGATGTCACTCACTGACAGTTTTGTAAGCACAGTTTCATTCATCTCCCTATAGTGTTCTCTCTCTCTCTCTCTCTCTCTCTCTCTCTCCTCTCTCTCTCTCTCTCTCCTCCCTCCCTCCTCCCTCCCTCCCTCTCCCTTCTCCCTCTCTCCTCCTGAATGCAACAAAGAATGCAGGCTCCTCTCCAAGTCTCCCTAAACCTATCCATTCAGTTTGTTTTGAGCCCTTCTTACAGAACCAGGTACTACTATGGCAGTAAGCCTGGAACAATGAAAACCAACAATCTTCCCTAATTTAGCTAACTCAAAGTTTCTCTAATACCAATTTTCTGGTGTACATGAAATTTGGAAGAACAATAAATGGGCTCACCACATGTTACATGAGGGTCATTTCCTGGGAGATGCAAAATGCATATGCATGTACTCATCTGAAATGGGAACTGAGAATAGAACCAAATATGGATGCTATTAAGTCCATCTTGTTAAACCAATAAGCTTTATTGGGGTTAGTTAACAGTATTATGGGGAAGGAGCAATATACAATAACAAAAGGGACTCAAAGATAATTACTATCATGAAACTAATCTAGCAGTGGATATAGATTATTCATAGTAGACACCTGGAGCATACTGCACACTTGTCATGCCCACAGTTTCAGGGGTGTCCTGTCTATTACCTCTTTTATTTCATCTGTCTCTAGTGGTTAAGTAATGGGGATGTATTTTCTCTGAATATCAATTGTGGTCACTGGTTGTCTTGTCTGAAATGATGGAGTTTACCACTAGTGCCAGTTTCCTACCTGGGATTCTGTGGGTCTTGAGTGTAAAACTAATGGGCCCCATCTTGTAGATAGGAGTAACCAGGGTGAGGTTGTATGTATGGTTAATGCTATTGGCACAACCAATCTGGGTGGCCTCCATATCTATCTAACCATCTATCTTTACAATAACATTTTGTCTGGTCATAGAGGAAGGAGAAAAAAGTCATTAAATGAAGGAGGAGGAGAGTATATAGAAGTGATAAGAGTTTTAATTTTCTCCTAACCTGCTGTGGAAGGTTCTAACCTGCTGTGGAAGAATTTCCTGACTCTATTTGGAGGGACTATTTATGATAAATGATGATTTCTTGAACCTTGAACCTCCACATGTAAGAGTTGTCCTGGACCAGAAGCAAAAGAGATTAAAGGGAGGAAAAATCTATGTCCAAATAAGTAGAGTTGAGCACAGCTGGTGAAGTGAAGCCTCACACTTCTGGGACTGAGAACAAGTTTGCTGACCTCAGCATCCTCTGAAACTTAAAGGAACAGGGTCATGTTAGGGTTGATAGGTAGGAAGGGAAATTATGTTGAGGCAAGTGAGTAAAGAACTTGAGGAGAGATAGATGAATCCAGTGAGGGAGGGCTTCCAGCTTAGCAGTTGTTTATATTACAAGAATTACCTTGAAGGTACCTTGCCGTTTCTGGGAAAAGGATGAGGGCATTGGTTGGGAGGAGAAAAAAGGACCTGATCTCCAATATTGACTGGAGATGGACAGGATTTAGCATGTGACCAGGGTGGAAAGAGGTCAATAATGTTTCATAAGAGGGAGCAGAATGACAGAGTAGGGGAATAAGTAGGTGATCGGGTAAAGGTGAGTATTTGGGTGACAAACTGGGAGTCACAACTATGGGAGTCTACATATGAACTCAATGGCAAGATAGAAAGTGGATGCTTGAGGAGAGCCCATAGCCTGAAAAGGACCAATAGGAAGAGCTTTAGCCATTCGAGGTAAAGTTCTTGGGACAGATTGACCAGTGTGTTTTTAAGGTACAATTAGGTCATTCTATCTTTCCTGAGAACTGGGAGTGGAATATGGAAATACTAAGGAATGTTGAGGGCTTTAGATAGAGTTTGGGAAATACAGTAGGTGAATTTAAGACCATTGTCTGACTGGTGGGAGGCAAGGACTCCAAAGGCAGAAATGATCTCTCTTTTGTTAGTAGTGGGAAATGCCTCTACCCACCCTGAGAAGATATACACCATGACGGAAGATACCCACCATGTTTGACAGTGAGCACGTGGTGTAAAGTCAAGTTACCAGTCATTCCTGGGGAGAAAACCTCTGGCTGGCCTCCTGGGTTGATAAGATTAAAGTCTTAGAATAACATAAATGAAAATACAAAAAATACTGTCACACAAACAGAATTTAGACAAGCCTTAGAAAAACTTATAAATGAAAGTAAGAACAATATATAGACACAAACAGAGGAATTTTGACAAGAACTTATGGAGCTACTGAATGTTGAAACTGAAAGGTTACAGTCTGAGTCATTCACTATTTAGAAAGCCTAAAATCAGCTTTCACTGCTTTTTTGTTTTGTTTTGTGTTTTGTTTTGTTTTGTTTTATTTTGTTTTGTTTTGCAAAGATTGACTTCAGCTATAAATAGAATAGTATCAGATTCAGAAGTCAGACAAATATCAATTGAATCTTTGGCTTTTGAAAGTGCCAATCCAAAATGCAAAAGGGTGACTAGACCTTTAAAGACAAGCTCATCACCAAAAGATGAATGGATTAGAAATATAACTAATGGTGTATCTCATGTTTATGATTCTACTCTGATAGGAGAAGTAATTTCTCAAAGTTTTAAGAAAAGTCAAAATGTCAAATGTTTTAATTGTGGTAAGCAAGGTCATTTGAAATGCTGATTGTAAGCAAAGCGTTCCTGGAAACAGTAGTTTCTCTAGAGATAAAAAATTAAATATCTATATAGAAAGATTTCCGAATTGATTCTGGAAGGAAAAATGAGAGTTGATCAATTAGCAGGAATAGACCCCACAGAAAATATGGTATCCTTCACTAATGTTGGAATTGCCTCATTATGAGCAGAAAATGAACACTGGCAGAAATTTTTGGGGGGAGAGGTTAACAACAAATAGCCCCAAAGCAAGATTCCTTAATTTATAAAAAGAACTAATTGAATTCTCAGTCATATAGTTAAAGGGACACCACATTTTGGATCCCCTCCATTCAGTACAGATGAAAATAAATTAGTGAATGCAGGTTATCAGTCAAGGTATTCCAAGGGCTTGTAGAGGGACAGATGTGCTCCATCTTTAATTGATGTTTAACTGAGTGTTGTAAAGCTGTTAACTTTTCCCTGTTTTAAGGCCATTCTTGAACCCAGATGAAATCATCCCTGATCTATTCCAGGCAGGAAGTAAGGTATTTACCAACAGCTCTTAGAATTGAGGGTTCTTTTGATCTTGATATTTTTGATAACCTTCTATTTGGAGGCTTTCTCCCTATTTTCCACTAGCAAGGGTCACATTTAAATCTAGTACTGTATCTCTATTAAGGAAAATTGTCCACATCCACCATCATGGGACTAATGGTCCCATTTGTATCATCTTGGTCTTCCTATTTATAAAAGTCTTGGTCAAAAAATGCTCAGGAGACACCACCTACTCCCATCAGGAACCTAGTCTCATCATAGGATAGTCTTTTCTGCCACTGTGTCTGTCTCTTAGCTATTTAAAACTTTTATTGTTTTTATTGTTATTTTTCTCTAGTATGTTAGTGATCCACTAGATTTGTGAGTTTTTTCCTCTTACTGATATTGAGTGTTGCCATGCAAGGAATTTAATGGTGGCAGGGGTTTGTCGTCTTTATTCTTTTTGGATTTTCAGTCCTTTTCCCAATGCAAGCATTCCCTATAGTTGGGACCAATTGATTTAGGTGGTTCAAGGGCAGTTGCATCGTTGTGGGGTTGGGATCTCCCATCCAGTGTCTGGTCTCTCCATATTTAAAACATGGAGTTAAGACAATGTTGCTGCTACAAAGGCTTGGGTGAGAGACAAGGCCTAGTATGAAGCAGTCTCAATGTCATGGGATCCATTTATTGTAATATTCATTTTCTAGTCATTGGCATTCCTATGCTCCAGTTTCACTTGATCCCAGATGAGAATTTTTTAGGACCACTGACGTGTTTATAAAAAGAAAGAGGGGGGCGGTATGTTTTGGTGGATCTGTGGTTAGGTATGGGGGAAGTAAGTGCCTCTGTGGGCCCATGCTGAGGTATCCCTTCCCCCTGAGGGACCAGCCACATGAAGGTATAGAATAGAGTTTATTCAGGGCATGGGAAGGGGACTTGAGAGGATAATAGAGGCAGAGAAAGAAAGGGAAGGAGGGAGGGAGGGAAAGAGAATACAAAAGAAGAAATAGAGGCTGTCCATAAGCACATAGAGAGTGAGGAGGGAAAGGAATAGGGAGACAGCAGAAGTAAGAGCTGGAGAGCAACAGCGAGAGAGAGGAGGGGGGCAAGCAGCCCCTTTTATAACGAGTCAGGCATACCTGGCTGTTAACCTCATAACTGTAGGGCAGAGCATATCTGGCTATTACCAGGTAACTGTGGGGTAGAGATTAGACAATATGCTAACAAGCAACTCTTTTGCTTCAGGGTTTGTATTTTTCAGTCTAAACTGGCTTGCACCATTAATATAAATTCCAGGAGAAGATACATATATCTCCACTAAAACTAGATAAGATTGATGAATCTAAGAAGTGCATGCTGACAGGAACTGGATATAGCTCTCTCCTGAGAGAAACAACCAGAGCATGTCAAATACAGAGGTGAACGCTAGCAGTAAACCACTGAAATAAGATCCCTGTTGGAGAAATTAGAGAAAGGATTGAAAGGGCTGAAGGGTCTTTCAACCCTATAAGAACAATAATGCCAACCTATCAGAGCTTCTAGGGACTAAACCACTACCCAAAGACTATACATGGACTGATCCATGGCTCCACCTGCATACGTAGCAGAAGATAGCCTTGTTGGGTACCAGTAAAATGAGAAACCCTTGGTCCTGCCAATGTTGAACTCTCAGTGCAGGGGAATGTCAAGGGGCGGTGGTTGTAAGGGGGGTGGATTTGTTATATATATATATATATATATATATATATATATATATATATATATATTACAAGACAAGACAGCACATTTCCCTAACCTAATGAAAGAAATCCCCATGGACATAGAGGAAACCTACAGAACACCAAACAGATTGGACCAGAAAAGGATTTTCTTTCATCACATAATAGTCAAAACACCAAATACACAAAACAAAGAATACTAAAAGCAGTAAGGAAAAATGTCAAGTAACATATAAAGGCATACCTATCAACATTACACCAGACTTCTCACCAGAGGCTAGGAAAACTAGAAGATCCTGAGTAGATGTAATACAGACACTAAGGGAACACAAATACCAACACAGGCTGCTATATCCAGCAAAACTCACATTTAACATAGATGGAGAAACCAAGATATTCCATGACAAAACCAAATTTATAAAATATCTTTCCACAAATCCAGCCCAAAAAGGATAATAGATGGAAAACTCCAATACAAGGAGGATACTACACCCTAGGAAAAGTAAGAAAATAATCTTTCAACTAACCCAAAAGAGGAGAGCCGCACAAATATAATGGCACCTCTAACAACAAAAATAACAGGAAACAATAATCACTGGTCCCAAATATCTCTCAACATCCATGAACCCAATTCCCCAATAAAAAGACATAGACTAAGAGACTGGATACTTAAAGAGGACCCAGCATTTTGCTGCATACAGGAAACATACTTCAGTGACAAAGACAGACACTTTCTAAGAGTAAAAGGCTGGAAAAAATTTTCCAAGCAAATATAAGATCAAATCAACTTTCGTTATCAAAAAGATAAGGAAGGACACTTCATATTCATCAAAGGAAAAATCTACCAAGATGAACTGTCAATTCTGAACATCTAAGCTGCAAATGCAAGGGCACCCACATTCATAAAAGAAACTTTATTAAGCTCAAAACTTTAATAAAGTGAAAAGCACACTTATAATAATGGAAGACTTAAACGCACCACTCTCATCAATGGACAGATCTTGGAAACAAACTAATCAGAGAAAGAGTGAAACTAACAAATTATGAACCAAATGGATTTAACAGGTATCTGTGGAACATTTCTTCCTAAAACAAAGAATATACCTTCTCAGCACCTCATGGTACAGTCTCCAAAATTGATCATATAATCAGTCACAAAATAGATCTCAACAGATACAAGAAGATTGAAGTCATCCCTTGCATCCTATCAGATCACCAAGGACTAAGGCTTCAATAAGAAGAAAAACAGCAGAAATCCATGTATACATGGAAAATGAACAATGCTTTATCCAATTACTTGTTCAAGGAAGAAATAAAGAAATTATTGACTTTTTAGAATTTAATGAAAATGAAGGCACAACATACCCAAACTTGTGGGACACAGTGCTAAGAGTGCCTCCAAAAAGAAACTGGAGAGAGCATACACTAGCAGCTTGACAGCACACCTAAAAGCTCTGGAACAAAAAAAAAGCAAATTCACCTGAGAGGAGTAGAAGGTAGGAAATAATCAAACTCAGGGCTGAAATCAACCAAGTACAAACTGAAAGAACTATGACAATGGATCAACAAAACTGGGAACTGGTTCTTTGAGAAAAATCAACAAGATAGATAAACCCTTAGCTAGACTAACTAGAGGGCACAGAGAGTATATCCAAATTAACAAAATCAGACATGAAAAGGGAGACATAACAAGAGAAACTTAGGAAATTCAGAAAATTAACTGATCCTACTATAAAAGCCTATAGCCAGCAAAACTGGAAAATCTGGAGGAAATGGACAATTTTCTAGACAGATACCAGGTACCAAAGTTAAATCAGGATCAGATAAACCATATAAACAGTCCCATAACTCCAAAAGAAATAGAAGCAGTCATTAAATGTCTCCCAACCAAAAGAGACCCAGGACCAGTTGGGTTTAGTGCAGAATTCTATCAGACCTTCAAAGAAGACCTAATACCAATACTGTCCAAATTATTCCACAAAATAGAAACAAAAGGAACACTAACCAATTTGTTCTTTGAAGCCACAATTACACGTATACCGAAACCACACAAAGTCCCTACAAAGAAAGAGAACTTCAGACCAGTTTCTGTCATGAATATCAATGCAAGAATATTCAATAAAATTCTAGCAAACTGAATCCAAGAACAGATCAAAACGATCATTCAGCACGATCAAGAAGGCTTTATCCCAGGGATGCAAGGATGGTTCAATATACAAAAATCCATCAACTTAATCCACTATATAAGCAAACTCAAGGAAAACCATGTGATCATTTCAATAGATGCTGAGAAAGCATTTGACAAAATTCAACACCACTTCACGATAAAGTGTTGGAAAGATCAGGAATTCAAGACCCATACTTTAACATAGTGAAAGCAATATACAACGAACCAGTAGCCAACATCAAAGTAAATGGAGAGAAACTTGAAGCAGTCCAGGGACTAGACCAGACTTCCCACTCTATCCTTTTCTTTCTTGCTGGTCTCTTAAGAGTTAAAAGATATTTGAAGTCCTTGCCAAAACAATTAGACAATCAAAGGAGGTCAAGGATGCAAGTGATATGATAGTATACTTATGTGACCCCAAAAATTCTGCCAGAGAACTCCTACAGTTAATAAACAACCTCAGCAAAGTCATTGACTTTTGACCAGCTTTCAATGCCAAATTATTCCAAACTGTGGATGACCACAGTTTAAACCAGAAATGCTTCAGTTACTTACAAAAATAGTCTTGGCACTATTGCGATGGTGGATATGCCTTATCTAACAGGTTGGTGTTGCAGCAGTAGGGATCACCATCTGTGGACATCCAATGCTGATTCTTTTTGCATATTAGCCTTTTGAGCAGTTTGAGTACTACACTAGCATATCCAAGACATTTTTAGACTATGAGTAGTCTGCTGGCTTCTCAGCATATTCCCATGGGATTTATTAAACCAAGTGATATTTTTCTTGTATTTTGATATTGCTTATCATGAGTCTTTTCAGATTGGACCATTCTTGTAGACTATTTGCAGGTTTTGAATTGAAGAATTATGTTTCCCAAATTATGTAATTTGGGAAAATATGCCTTCCTCGTTTTCTTATTTAACACATTGAAAATGTTCTAAGTCTTACTAGATCTTTGTAAGCACAGTGTATCCACACTGTGATGAGTTAGTTTCTTCTGAGTACAGTAGGTTTCAAAGTTTGTAATGACAGGTTCAGGATGTTGGCTACTATCTTGATTATACTGAGGTATGTTCCTTCTGTTCTCATATTCTTCAGCACTTTCACTGTGTCACAGTGAACCGATGTTATAATTTGCCCAAGACCTTTGGATATAGTTGTGTATCTCTCTCACTAATTGTATATATTTTGTGTGGGAGTTGCCTGGTTTACAGGTGTTGAAACAATCTTGCATCATTGACATGAAGTCAACTTGAGATCCCTTTTTGTATCCATTAGAGAGAATCCCTTTGTTAATGTGCATCCTTGTAACAATCTGTGATTGTTTTCTTTGTAAATAACTTTTTTGCTTATCTGCTTTCTGTATCAAGGTAAAGCCAGATTTCTGTTATGACTGCCTAACATGGCTTTTCACTCTGTATTCTGCAGTATTCATTTTGCAAGATTATTATAAGTTTTTCTGAAATAATTGGAGAATTCATAGCTGAGTAGATCCAGTTCTCATACATTGTTAGTGGAAACACTGTGTCAGCACTTGCTCATTTCCTGGCCTAATTTTATGGCATGCAAGTTTGATTTTCACTTGTTTCTAGGAAATCATCTTTTCATTTTCAATTCTCAATAGTTATGTATGACTTTACATAGTATATCATCATCTGCTATTTCCCATTGTCACACTAAAATACTGGAATAGTGGCATAGAAAGAGACCATTAAGCATCTGTTAAATGTCTGGAGAACTATTTGACATTAGAGAAATATAAGTCAATATTATACATAAAAAGAGTTGCATATATACTAATATCATGGTTATGACAACATTTTGTAGTAATAGTATTTCAACATTCAGAATGAGTTCTTTTCTTTTGAGACATACATAAATGTATGTATATGTGTGTCTATTCATATATTTGTATACTAGTATGTGATTGTATATGTACAGCAATATATGATAGGAGACCCATGTCACATAGTCTTCCTTTCCTTGGAACTGCAAGGGATATCATAGAGGAAATCCATAACAGCCAGGAACTGGGGTGGGGAGTCTCACTGAATTAATATTTATTACTGATTTGGACCTGAGAACTGCCTGAAACAATTTCAAGACACAGACATATGCATCTTCAGGAAGATGGTCCCAATGATGATAGGATTTTGACAGATTTGACATAATGAGTGAATCATTCCAAGGGTATACCTGGAAACGATTCACTTTATATCTATGTACAATCTCTTATATGTAGCAGCCATCAGAGAGGTTCTGCCATGCCCAATTCTTGATGATTCTGCCTTGACATTGTCTAGAACAGTTGTTCTTAACTTGTGGGTCATGACCTCTTGGAGGTCAATTGACCCTTTCATACGGGGGTCACCCAACAGTAGTATAAAACACATATTTCTGATGGTTTTAGGAACTGATACACCACTCTCATATCAAAATACAGGTGAGTCTGCCACATCAACATATGATATCCTGGCACTGTTTTGAAAGGTCCAAGCATTAAAAATGTGGAGAACCACTTAGAACATTTAGCATATGGACATTCTATTTAAAGACAGATATTGTATTATAGAGTGATGGCTAATGAAACTCTATTTACTTTTAGGCATCCATCTTAGTACCCACTAACCAATTGTCCCTGACTCTGGTCCTTGAATGATAAGTTTCCAGTAATAATCTTGAGTACTCATGTTTTGCAGCAGGCATACATATGCTCTGTTTGTGTCTATTATCCACTGAGGTTTGAAAAAAATGCTGAAATTGTAGTCATTCTCCTTGCCGTATTCAATATATCATTCCATGCTCTCCTGTCTATAAGAATGTTGACAAATTTTCTGGTATCATTTTAATTTTTGTGTCTTTTCATATGTGGTAGCATTTTCCATAATAGAATTGTATTAATATTAGCTTTTAATTTTTGAAACCTTGATGTGAAACTTCAATAAGGATTCGAGTCTATATTCCTGATGCAGAAACTTGGAGAAGAACAAGAAGAATAATGAGAACTTCTATGCTAAATGCTTCCCAGGTCAGTGTCTTGTCCACATTTTCTCTAAAAATTACTTTTATTCTTTAAAGCATTCAAGACATTAGTTCACTCACTCTTGTAATTGTATTTAAAATGTTTTCTCTGATTTATCTTTGTTCTTCTCCAATAATAAAAATTAAGTATTTTGATCTTTTACTTATAATGGAATAAGCACAGCCTTGTCCTATTGTATTTTCACTGGGTTTAAACTGTAAGGACATAAATTTCCAAAGACTGAAAACCTGCAGTTCTGAAAGAGAGTGAATATATTGTAATTGATACTCAAAGAATATATTGATGGCTAATTTCTTCATTGAATGGACTTGTGTTCTTTCATATCACTGGGAAAGTACATCTCATGTGCCACATAAAGTATATTTCAGGATTAGTCAGGTTTCCAGAAACAACCTTGTGAATATGGATCTGTACATATCTAGACATGACATCACAATGCATGGAAGAGAAGAATTTATGAAAGAGTAGAATTAGAATACACTCACTATCTTGAGTCCTAATAATAAATACTTCAGTCCCTAGTGGCAGAGATAATGTAAGGAATATATAGATTTCTTTTGCTATAAAATGGATGTGTTTGAGAGGAGATACAGATTTCAATATTCTGGTCTATCTTTTTGGCATTTTATGTCTCACAGTGATCATGAGTGTTTTCATACATGAAATTTGCTTGTCCTAGAAGAGATTCTGCCCATTGCTCAATGTGGTAAGTTTGTCAATGTACAGATGATTTTTTTCTTTTTCTCTTTTGTTTCTTTTGTTTAGAAATATAAACACAACTGTCTCTACCTTTGTGTGTGGCAACACATGGAATGTATTAGTAGGAGCTTTCTGGAGAGTGTTGCCTTGGTACCCTGTATAAGCCATCAAATTTCCCTCTTAACTTTTTCTCTTCTATTCTTTAGCAGAAAGAACGTTCCATCCACACTAAGTTTTTCCTCTACCCCAAGCTATGTATTATATAGGTAAAAACTCTGAAGAGTTCTAGAGTTGCTTCTTTACAATAATTTTTTTTAAGATTTATTTATTTATTATATGTAAGTACATTGTAGCTGTCTTCAGACATACCAGAGGAGGGCATCAGATCCCATTACAGATGCTTGTGAGCTACCATGTGGTTGCTGGGATCTGAACTCAGGACCTCTGGAAGAGCAGTCAGTGCTCTTAACAACTGAGCCATCTCTCCAGCCCCCTATAATAATATTTTTTTAAATAAGTAAGTGTTCATCTGCATATTTTTTATACTCTGAATGATTCGTTATGCTCTTGAATCCCTGAGTGGAGCATTAAGTCCTTGGAACTGAAGTCAGGATGGTAATTGGCTGCAATGTTTATAGAAACAAAAGAAAAGAAAGTTAAAGTTACAAGATTCAAATCCTAAGTCAATCTCATGAGCAGTAATGTTTTAAAATTTCCTGAACAATTAGTATAATTCTCTCTCAATTTAAAAAGCCAATTTGGTCTAAGAAAATGGTTCTACTTCATCTGAATGCACCATCTCATACAGCATTTATTTACACACACATATCTAATTATTCTGTAGTGAAAAACCGTATGGAAATTATGGGATTGTTATTATCTATATTGCATATATGTCAACTTGGAGAAAACTCTAAATACTTTTAATGCTAATAGTTTTTTTCTATTTATGATAGTAAATATAGTCTTATAAGACAACCTATACAATGTACTTGATTCTGTGTGTCATTTGAAATGAAGAATGTGTTCTCTGCTATTATACGTCTTTATGTTTTAAAAAAAAAAAACTATGATTCTTAATTCATCCAACAGTTCTGCATTTCATATTCAACCTTTTTGTTATAGAAAGGGTACTCATCTGAGGATTTTAGAATTGTGTCAAGTGAGGTTTAGCTGAAAACAGGATTTATATAATATCCATAGTTCAGCAAGACTGAAAGTTGTAGTATTTAGAAGCCCAGTGTTACTCATTGTAACTTCACCATCTGTGATATGACACTGGTATTCTATTTGATAGCAACCCATACTTCATAAAGGCACATTCCTGCAACTTAGCCTCAAATGTGTATGTTATATCCTGTAAAGGTTTGTTGACTGTGATTATATTATGGCATCCTATTTCAGAGAAATGGAAAATACAACAAAGAATATGACTATCTTAGATAGCATCTTTCCTTAAAATTAAATTTCAATGTTCTTTTGCCTACATTGGTACATGTCACCGAATGTATGCATGTGTGTTCCTCCAGCCTGCAGATTTCAGAAGAGAGCACTGGATTTCAAATTGGGATGAAAATATATTGTGAAGTTTCAGGCAGGTGCTGGGAAACAACTTTGGATTATAGAACGTAAACTGCAGAAAAATTTTCAAATAGTGTTATGATGGCAAGTCCTTCGTCTGCTGATAATGTCTTAGAAAACATCAGAAAACTCATGAAGAGGAGAGACCTTATGAATGTAAGCAATACAGTATGTAATCTGTGTATATAAGAGTAGCAGTGCTTAGCTTGTGACACATTTCTACAGCCCTTCTAAAAGTTGTTTGTCCTTGATTATTTTGCCATGGCTCATCTTTGTCACAAAATACTTCATATTCTTAGGGCTTTTTTTTACCTTGGAAAACACTTTTGTCTGGCAGTACATGGTAAACAGGTAGTTTTCCATTATAGGGTCAGTTAACCTTCAAGGATGTGGCCGTGGACTTCTCACAGGAAGAATGGAAATGTCTTGACTGTGCTCAGAGGGACTTGTACGTGGATGTCATGTTGGAGAATTACAAGAATCTATTTTTTGTGGGTAAGAATAGTCTTCATGTAGAATTCCTGCTTTATTCTATAAATTTACTAAGTGTATTTACATTGAAATGTAATGTCCCTTTGAAATGTCTAGAGACTTCCCAAATAAGGGCAATTCTGGTTACCAGCATAACTTTCTCATTGTTTTTCCTTTATATTTCTTTCCAGTCTTTGGAAGAGAAACCAGTATTATATTTTGTGTGATCTCTCTAAGCCTTATCTATTTTAGTCTGCAGTTCCAATTGGTTAATTTTAATTTTATTATTGCATTCAGGTCTTCACTTTGTTTTGAATTTGAGAAGTGCAGAGGCTTTTGAATAGAGGAATTGCTATTGTGAGAATTTTGGTGTTTCTTATTTACTTTTCAAGTTGTGGTCTCTATATTTAGTACTGATGCAACATGGTCTTTATATCATGAGTTCCATGCCAATGTGGATTACATAATGAATTCTTACCTGACCAAAGCTACACAGTGACACTGTCACAAAACATAAACAAGAGAGAAACATTGTTTATGTGATTCTACAGAGAGCTCTTTTCTCAATGTATTTTGATTCCCAATTTCCCTTTCAACCTTTCTACAAAATAGTGTTTAAATAAGAATTATTAGGCTATTGCTGTTTGCTGTCATTTCATGTAGACTAGATTTCAGGTTCTTCAGATCATCCTTGTAAGGACTGAAGCAAGAAAGGCCTCTCTTGAGAGCTCTATGCTTGAAAATGACTAATTGACCTTGGAAACTTCAGCAAACATGGGACATTGTCTTACTAATATCCACTAATCTCTGTAATCTCTACACTTTTTCAGAGAATCATCATATATGTCATAAATGTGAGAACGTCTTGGTTCAAGACACACAGCATATTGTTGATGAGCATGTGAATATCCATGAGAAGTCTTATAAATGTCACAAGCTTGGCAAAATCATTCATAAATCCACTGAATGTACATCTTATAAAACTAACCTTGGGGATACATCTATTGAATCATCCAAACAAAACAGACATCAAACTGAAAACACCAGAGAACCTTGCCAATCTATAAACTGCGTAAACTGTTTAAATTTGTGTTCTAACACTAGTCCAAATCAAGGAATCCACATAGGAAAGAAAAAACACAATGGCACAGCACTTGATAAGGTTTTCCACTCTAAACAAAAACTCATGCTGAAACAAACCAATAGTGGAAAGAAATCTTACAAATGTAGTGAATGTGACAAATGTTTTACCAAGAAATGTGATCTTGGTATTCATCAGAGAATTCATAAAGCAGAGAAACCTTACAAATGTAGTGAATGTCTTAAATCTTTTACCCAGAAATGCAATCTTAGAAGACATCAGAGAATTCATACAGGAGAGAAACCTTACAAATGCAGTGAATGTGACAAATGTTTTACCCATAAATGCAGTCTTATTATTCATCAGAGAATTCATACAGGAGAGAAAGCTTACAAATGTAGTGAATGTGACAAATGCTTTAACCGCAAATGTGAGCTTAGAAGTCATCAGAGAATTCATACAGAAGAGAAACCTTACAAATGTAGTAACTGTGAGAAACATTTTACCACCAAAGGTGAACTTAGAAGTCATCAGAGAATTCACATAGGAGAGAAACCCTACAAATGTAGTGAATGTGGTAAATACTTTACCCAAAAAGGCAGTCTTATTATTCATCAGAGAATTCATACAGGAGAGAAACCTTACAAATGTAGTGAATGTGACAAATGCTTTACCCAAAAATGTAGTCTTATTTTTCATCAGAGAATTCATACAGGAGAGAATCCTCACAAGTGTAGTGAATGTGACAAATGCTTCACCCTCAAAAGTGATCTTAGAGTTCATCAGAGAATTCACACAGGAGAGAAACCTTACAAGTGTAGTGAATGTGACACGTCTTTTATCAAGAAATCCAATCTTAGAAGACATCAGAGAATCCATACAGGAGAGAAACCTTACAGATGTAGTGAATGTGACAAATCCTTTACCCACAAATGCAGTCTTAGTATTCATCAGAGAAGTCATACAGGAGAGAGGCCTTACAAGTGTAGTGAATGTGACAAATGCTTTACCAACAAAGGCTACCTTGTTAGTCATCAGAGGAATCATACGGGAGAGAAACCTTATAAATGTAGTGAATGTGACAAATGCTTTACACACAAATGCAGTCTTAGTATTCATCAGAAATCTCATACAGAAGAGAAACCTTACATATGTAGTGAATGTGGTAAATTCTTTAGCCACAAATGTAGTCTTCGCACACATCAGAGAATGCATACAGTAGAGAAAGTTTAGAAATGAAGTGAGACAAATTCTCTACCAAGACTATATCAGAGAATACAAACAGAAGAGAAACCTAACTAATGTTATATATGAGGAAAGGTCTTTACCTTTATCACGGATCTAAGGAAATATCTAGAAATTTACAGTGGGAAAAAGTTTCTAGCAGAAAAAAATGGCATGTGATTTGTCTACTCATGATTCTTTGCAACACTTGAGGCTCCACACGGAGAACTATTATGAACACAAGAAACTTGTGAACATCTTTAGGTTATGTTCAAATCTTATAAGCTATACTGCACTTGTACTAAACCACCAAAAATCGGACATTAATGAAATTTTTATTGCAACTTTTTAATTGTTTATCCTTAAATAATTCATTATGAAGTCAAATAGGGAACCCAGAATAATGTCAAATTGTTTTAACAGTTTCCAGAAGGCTGAACTAATCCACTGAATAGGGAAACTGATTAAAGCAGGTAATGCACCTCTCAAAATAGATAATGAAACCGATAGCATTCTATATGTTTATCTTAAATGAAAAACTCAGGTATTTTTCTTGAAAATGGATTTGACAAATTGAGACACCAAGATACGATGTCTTTTTTTCTGTAAATATGTTTACAGATATGCAGTTTCCTATGAATGTCCAGGATTCACAGTCTGTACCATAGGATGTTTTCACATTTCAGAATTTCTACTTTCTTTTGGTCCCTTTGGCTCTGGTCACAATTCCTTTTCCATAGTCCTGTAATTCCAATAAAGCTCATTGTTTCAACAAATTACACTTGTTTTTCAGTTTCTACTTGGACTGCTTAGATGAATATACACACTGTGTGTGTGTGTGTGTGTGTGTGTGTGTGTGTGTACACATATATAATCCATCATCTCCCTGGAAAATGTGCCTCTCACATGGGTTGCTTAATACCATAGGAAAATATCTATTTCCAATGGCCTTAGGACTGCGACACCATTCCTTTGTATCTAGGTGAGTCTGCCTGCATTCGAATACTTTGAATTTTATGACACTGCTGTTGCATTAGAACATTTGAATCATTGTATTAGAGAGATTGCATTTATATTAACTAAAAGAGGGAAGATTGTGTTTAACGTGTTTAATCCTTTCCATAATAGTACTAGGTTAAGCTAAAATGGCTCCACACAGAAGAATGTAGAGTCTTTGCAAGCCTGAGAGATCAGACTGTTCTCTTCTTGAATTCAAGAATGAGTGAGAGAAATATTCACCAAAGAATAAGTGAAAATATGGTTTCGAAGTTGTCGGTGAGAGACATCATCCATTGGACTGAGTCCCTGCATGGCTCTTAACTCATACTAATACTCCTTGATTCGACCAAACTATAATAACTGTCAAAACAGTGGTGCATATGGGCAAATAATACAGATCCTCCTGTTGTACCTTAACACTTCACTCTATATACCCCAAGGAATGAATTACATTGGAGTTATGTTTGTTAAAATAATTTACAGGCCAGTAATACCATACACACCCCAGAACATTCATCCTAAAAGAAATCGCAGTAATTGGCTTTACTGAGGTATTATCTTCATCTTAATTTCATATGTGAGTCCATTTTTTACAAATAATGAGGCTAAAGCCTTAATGAGCTAACTAACCTAGGGTGCATGTTTATGTACAGCTTAGAAATTGCAAAAGTGTTCTGGAAAATCATTTTGAAGTGCTTAAGAAAGAGAAAGTCTTTACTCCAAGCCAAAGCATTATATTTGAACAATGATACTAAATTCAGAAAGATTTAGAACATTTGTACCTTAGGCAAAGTGTTATGTTACAGTGAACAAATCCATATCATTACATAATTTGACACTGATTTTAAGAAATACAGAAGTCATTTAACTCGTGAGAAATCACTGTTAGGACATTATGTTGTCCTTAGTTTTAAGAGTTTGTGAAAACATGATCTCATAGTAGTATCTTGAGTATACTGTGACCCCTTCCTTTAAATGATCACAAACACCAAAACATTTTTCAATTTCTGCATCCAGGATATTGAAGCTCATCCCAGGCAGTTGAAACTTCTGGCATGACCCTTAACAACCTGGAAATTGCAACCAGCTGGACAGTTTCCAGTCATTACAACTTTATATGTACAGTGGATCTATGCCCCACTGCTTGATTACCTTGAGATCATTATCATAAATTGTCAACGAGGGTGTAGAGGGTACCTGGAAGAGAATGGGGGACAAGAGACGTGAAGGACACCAAGACACAAGTCTGATCAAGGCGACAATTATATTTTTTTCCCAAGGCTGGATTTATACCAGAACAGGTATCAGAGAGAGGGGGTAAGTGGGAAACCTTTATGCAGGCCAAGGACACAGTACTCATGTGGTTAGCTAATGTCAACAGAATGTTGTTTTTCAGAAAGGTTACAGGTTTGTCATATCATTAGTCAGCAGGATATTGGTTTCTCAGAAAGGTTATAGGTCATCACATTGGGCATCTTGATATCAGATGTATTTCTCAACAGGGTCACATCTTTATCATATCATTATTATCCTGACCACCAGATTTGTATTAGTCTTCTGCAGCTGGCTGGGGATTTTCCATGAACCCAGTCATACTTAACTCTAACCATAATATTAACATCAATAATGGAGGGTTTCAAGGGCATCGCTCCCAGCAACAAATCACAGATTTCCAGTGTCATGGTAAGTTTTCAAACTTGCTCAATGGAAGACATCTGACTTGGTGTCCACCACACAACATTGTTCATTTTGTAACCATTGATATACATACTTGTTTATGGTACAGCAAGCATACGGTGAGGATGAACAAAATAGATCCAGGTAGACACACAGCTCAAGTTATTTGGAAGAGCTCATGTGCAGACTGGGAAAGATGAAATTCAATGGGGCAGAGACAATCAACACATCAGAGGGTTGATGGCCAATTGAAGGAGTCTCTGAAATTGGAACATTCAGGCATATTTGTGGAAGAACATAATAAAACGCAAATTATAGTAGCCTGATGAGCATTCCTAGAGGAACTTCCAGTTGCTGCATTTTAGGAACCCACCAGGATTTAGACAATACCTTGCAAGTGAGAGGAAACTACTCCTTAGCTGCAGATCACCTGGTGAGACAACCTGGGGAAGGGAGACATTCAGAGTAAGGAGCAGGAAGTATTACTTGGTTGGAATAGGTATGCGATAGGTGAAATTAGAAGAGTGACTAAGGACCTGAAATCTCCTTTATCTGAAGAATCTGGAAGTCACATGGTGTCGAACCAGGAGTAGAGAGGACAATAGCTTGGGTGTCGGTAATGTGAAAACTCTCATCTGCAGTTGTGTGTGTTGACCTCAGGGTAGTCATCAGTCACCAGAGCAGTGAAGGGAACCACAATGCGGACGTCAAAGGAGCTGCTGAGCAATCAGAACAGATTGTTGAAACCAAGCATGGCCAAAACAAACACTGATGGTTCCCTGTGATTATCATGAAGAGGACACCACCTGTATCCAGGCAGGAATCCCAGTGTAGCTATAGAGATACCAACATATCCAAAAATCTTTCAACCAAAAATTTATCCTGACTATAAGAAATGTAAGCATGGTGGAAGGAGCAGAGAATGGTTGTATGGTGAACCACTATTCAGCTCAACTTGAGACCCATCCCATGGGCAAGAAACAATCTTTGACAATATTAATGATGCTTTTTTATGTTTGTAAATAGGTCCAAGTTGTTCTTCTAGCAGGTCCACCTAGCAGCTAACTGAGACAGATACAAATGGTCACAGCCAAATTGGATGGAGCTTGGGAGTTTTGGAAGACTAAGAGGAAGGATTTCAGGCCCAAAGAGGATAGGAACTCCATAGAAGTCCAACAGAGTTAACTAACCTGGATACTTGGGCCTCTCAGAGTCTGAAACATGAACCAAAGTGCAGACATAAGCCAGAACTAGGGCTTCCATCACATATGCAGCAGATGTTTATCTTGGTCTTCATGTGGGTCCCAAACAATTGGACTCAACTCCCCCAATAAAATGACATAGGATAACAGAATGGATGGGCAAACAGGATCCATCATTGTACTATATACAGGAAATACCCCTCAGTCATTACCTCAGAGTAAAGGGCTAGAAAAAAAAAAAAAAAACTTTTCCAAGCAAATGGACCCAAGTGTCCAGCTAGAGTAGAGTACCCATTCTAACATCTAGTAAAACAAACTTTCAACCAAAATTAAAAGAGAAAGGGCAGTACTGATCCCAGAGGAAAACAAAAGCTATCTGGAACCCTGGTGCACGGAACCTCCCGGAAAGGGCGGCGCAGATCTTCCTGGTTGCTGAGGCCGCGGAGAGCTCATAGGCAACACCCCTCGAGCAAACTTGAGCCTGGGGACCACAGGTAAGACAAACTTTTCTGCTACAAACGACTTGCCTGGTGAACTCAGGTCACACAGAGGCGGAGTTCCTCTGGGGCCGGACACTTCCGGTGTTTGGCCAGAGTCCCGGACCAGCGGAGGATCCCTGCCTTCAGCAGCTCTCTGCTCCCAGGCCCCCTGGAGGGGAGTTCTCGCCGCCTGGTCGGGCGGGCACTCCTGAGGCAGCAGAGCGGAGGAGACCACCAACGCTGCCCACCCCTGCCCACATCCCTGCCCCAGGAGGAAACTTATTCGGCCTCTGGGTACCCGTAGAGGAGGGCCCAGGAGCAGCAGGTCCACTGCGTCTGAGACACCGCACCTGAAGGGACCGACCGAATAAACAGTTCTCTGCACCCAAATCCCGTGGGAGGGAGAGCTAAACCTTCAGAGAGGCAGACACGCCTGGGAAACCAGAAGAGACTGCACGCTGCACACAGTACTGATCCCAGAGGAAAACAAAAAAAGCTATCTGGAACCCTGGTGCACGGAACCTCCCGGAAAGGGCGGCGCAGATCTTCCTGGTTGCTGAGGCCGCGGAGAGCTCATAGGCAACACCCTGCGAGCAAACTTGAGCCTCGGGACCACAGGTAAGACCAACTTTTCTGCTACAAACGACTTGCCTGGTGAACTCAAGACACAGGCTCACAGGAACAGCTGAAGACCTGTAGAGAGGAAAAACTACACGCCCGAAAGCAGAACACTCTGTCCCCATAACTGGCTGAAAGAAAACAGGAAAACAGGTCTACAGCACTCCTGAAACACAGGCTTATAAGACAGTCTAGCCACTGTCAGAAATAGCAGAACAAAGTAACACTAGAGATAATCTGATGGCAAGAGGCAAGCGCAGGAACCCAAGCAACAGAAACCAAGACTACATGGCATCATCGGAGCCCAATTCTCCCACCAAAGCAAACACGGAATATCCAAACACACCAGAAAAGCAAGATCTAGTTTCAAAATCATATTTGATCATGATGTTGGAGGACTTCAAGAAAGACATGAAGAACTCCCTTAGAGAAACACAGGAAAACATAAATAAACAAGTAAACACAGGAAAAAAAAATTCCTAAAAGAATTCCAGGAAAATATAAATAAACAAGTAGAAGCCCATAGAGAGGAGTCACAAAAATCCCTAAAAGAATTCCAGGAAAACATAAATAAACAAGTAGAAGCCCATAGAGAGGAGTCACAAAAATCCCTGAAAGAATTCCAGGAAAACACAATCAAACAGTTGAAGGAATTAAAAATGGAAATAGAAGCAATCAAGAAAGAACACATGGAAACAACACTGGATATAGAAAACCAAAAGAAGAGACAAGGAGCTGTAGATACAAGCTTTACCAACAGAATACAAGAGATGGAAGAGAGAATCTCAGGAGCAGAAGATTCCATAGAAATCATTGACTCAACTGTCAAAGATAATGTAAAGCGGAAAAGCTACTGGTCCAAAACATACAGGAAATCCAGGACTCAATGAGAAGATCAAACCTAAGGATAATAGGTATAGAAGAGAGTGAAGACTCCCAGCTCAAAGGACCAGTAAATATCTTCAACAAAATCATAGAAGAAAACTTCCCTAACCTAAAAAAAGAGATACCCATAGGCATACAAGAAGCCTACAGAACTCCAAATAGATTGGACCAGAAAAGAAACACCTCCGTCACATAATAGTCAAAACACCAAACGCACAAAATAAAGAAAGAATATTAAAAGCAGTAAGGGAAAAAGGTCAAGTAACATATAAAGGCAGACCTATCAGAATCACACCAGACTTTTCGCCAGAAACTATGAAGGCCAGAAGATCCTGGACTGATGTCATACAGACCCTAAGAGAACACAAATGCCAGCCCAGGTTACTGTATCCTGCAAAACTCTCAATTAACATAGATGGAGAAACCAAGATATTCCATGACAAAACCAAATTTACACAATATCTTTCTACAAATCCAGCACTACAAAGGATAATAAATGGTAAAGCCCAACATAAGGAGGCAAGCTATACCCTAGAAGAGGCAAGAAACTAATCGTCTTGGCAACAAAACAAAGAGAAGAAAAGCACACAAACATAACCTCACATCCAAATATGAATACAACCGGAAGCAATAATCACTATTCCTTAATATCTCTCAACATCAATGGCCTCAACTCCCTAATAAAAAGACATAGATTAACAAACTGGATACGCAACGAGGACCCTGCATTCTGCTGCCTACAGGAAACACACCTCAGAGACAAAGACAGACACTACCTCAGAGTGAAAGGCTGGAAAACGACTTTCCAAGCAAATGGTCAGAAGAAGCAAGCTGGAGTAGCCATTCTAATATCAGATAAAATCAATTTTCAACTAAAAAGTCATCAAAAAAAAAAGATAAGGAAGGACACTTCATATTCATCAAAGGAAAAATCCACCAAGATGAACTCTCAATCCTAAATATCTATGCCCCAAATACAAGGGCACCTACATACGTAAAAGAAACCTTACTAAAGCTCAAAACACACATTGCACCTCACACAATAATAGTAGGAGATTTCAACACCCCACTCTCATCAATGGACAGATCATGGAAACAGAAATTAAACAGAGACGTAGACAGACTAAGAGAAGTCATGAGCCAAATGGACTTAACAGATATTTATAGAACATTCTATCCTAAAGCAAAAGGATATACCTTCTTCTCAGCTCCTCATGGTACTTTCTCCAAAATTGACCATATAATTGGTCAAAAAACGGGCCTCAACAGGTACAGAAAGATAGAAATAATCCCATGCATGCTATCAGACCACCACTGCCTAAAGCTGGTCTTCAATAACAATAAGGAAAGAACGCCCACATATAGGTGGAAGTTGAACAATGCCCTACTTAAGGATAAACTGGTCAAGGAAGAAATATAGAAATAAATTAAAGACTTATTAGAATTTATTGAAAATGAAGGTACAACATACCCAAACTTATGGGACACGATGAAAGCTGTGCTAAGAGGAAAACTCATAGCGCTGAGTGCCTGCAGAAAGAAACAGGAAAGAGCATATGTCAGCAGCTTGACAGCACACCTAAAAGCTCTAGAACAAAAAGAAGCAAATACACCCAGGAGGAGTAGAAGGCAGGAAATAATCAAACTCAGAGCAGAAATCAACCAAGTAGAAACAAAAAGGACCGTAGAAAGAATCAACAGAACCAAAAGTTGGTTCTTTGAGAAAATCAACAAGATAAATAAACCCTTAGCCAGACTAACGAGAGGACACAGAAGTGTGTCCAAATTAACAAAATCAGAAATGAAAAGGAGACATAACTACAGATTCAGAGGAAATTCAAAAAATCATCAGATCTTACTATAAAAGCCTATATTCAACAAAACTTGAAAATCTGCAGAAATGGACAATTTCCTAGACAGATACCAGGTACCGAAGTTAAATCAGGAACAGATAAACCAGTTAAACAACCCCATAACTCCTAAGGAAATAGAAGAAGTCATTAAAGGTCTCCCAACCAAAAAGAGCCCAGGTCCAGACGGGTTTAGTGCAGAATTCTATCAGACCTTCATAGAAGACCTCGTACCAATATTGTCCAAACTATTCCACAAAAATTGAAACAGATGGAGCACTACCGAATTCCTTCTATGAAGCCACAATTACTCTTATACCTAAACCACACAAAGACCCAACAAAGAAAGAGAACTTCAGACCAATTTCCCTTATGAATATCGATGCAAAAATACTCAATAAAATTCTGGCAAACCGAATCCAAGAGCACATCAAAACAATCATCCACCATGATCAAGTAGGCTTCATCCCAGGCATGCAGGGATGGTTTAATATACGGAAAACCATCAACGTGATCCATTATATAAACAAACTGAAAGAACAAAACCACATGATCATTTCATTAGATGCTGAGAAAGCATTTGACAAAATTCAACACCCCTTCATGATAAAAGTCCTGGAAAGAATAGGAATTCAAGGCCCATACCTAAACATAGTAAAAGCCATATACAGCAAACCAGTTGCTAACATTAAACTAAATGGAGAGAAACTTGAAGCAATCCCACTAAAATCAGGGACTAGACAAGGCTGCCCACTCTCTCCCTACTTATTCAATATAGTTCTTGAAGTTCTAGCCAGAGCAATCAGACAACAAAAGGAGGTCAAGGGGATACAGATCGGAAAAGAAGCAGTCAAAATATCACTATTTGCAGATGATATGATAGTATATTTAAGTGATCCCAAAAGTTCCACCAGAGAACTACTAAAGCTGATAAACAACTTCAGCAAAGTGGCTGGGTATAAAATTAACTCAAATAAATCAGTAGCCTTCCTCTACACAAAAGAGAAACAAGCCGAGAAAGAAATTAGGGAAACGACACCCTTCATAATAGATCCAAATAATATAAAGTACCTCCGTGTGACTTTAACCAAGCAAGTAAAAGATCTGTACAATAAGAACTTCAAGACACTGAAGAAAGAAATTGAAGAAGATCTCAGAAGATGGAAAGATCTCCCATGCTCATGGATTGGCAGGATTAATATAGTAAAAATGGCCATTCTGCCAAAAGCGATCTACAGATTCAATGCAATCCCCATCAAAATACCAATCCAATTCTTCAAAGAGTTAGACAGAACAATTTGCAAATTCATCTGGAATAACAAAAAACCCAGGATAGCTAAAACTATCCTCAACAATAAAAGGACTTCAGGGGGAATCACTATCCCAGAACTCAAGCAGTATTACAGAGCAATAGTGATAAAAACTGCATGGTATTGGTACAGAGACAGACAGATAGACCAATGGAACAGAATTGAAGACCCAGAAATGAACCCACACACCTATGGGCACTTGATTTTTGACAAAGGAGCCAAAACCATCCAATGGAAAAAAGATAGCATTTTCAGCAAATGGTGCTGGTTCAACTGGAGGTCAACATGTAGAAGAATGCAGATCGATCCATGCTTATCACCTTGTACAAAGCTTAAATCCAAGTGGATCAAGAACCTCCACATCAAACCAGATACACTCAAACTAATAGGAGAAAAACTAGGGAAGCATCTGGAAAACATAGGCACTGAAAAAAATTTCCTGAACAAAACACCAATGGCTTATGCTCTAAGATCAAGAATCGACAAATGGGATCTCATAAAACTGCAAACTTCTGTAAGGCAAAGGACACTGTGGTTAGGACAAAAGGCAACCAACAGATTGGGAAAAGATCTTTACCAATCCTACAACAGATAGAGGCCTTATATCCAAAATATACAAAGAACTCAAGAAGTTAGACAGCAGGGAGACAAATAACCCTATTAAAAAATGGGGTTCAGAGCTAAACAAAGAATTCACAGCTGAGGAATGCCGAATGGCCGAGAAACACCTAAAGAAATGTTCAACATCATTAGTCATAAGGGAAATGCAAATCAAAACAACCCTGAGATTTCACCTCACACCAGTGAGAATGGCTAAGATCAAAAACTCAGGTGACAGCAAATGCTGGCGAGGATGTGGAGAAAGGGGAACACTCCTCCATTGTTGGTGGGATTGCAGAGTGGTACAACCATTCTGGAAATCAGTCTGGAGGTTCCTCAGAAAATTGGACATTGAACTGCCTGAGGATCCAGCTATACCTGTCCTGGGCATATACCCAAAAGATGCCCCAACATATAAAAAAGACACGTGCTCCACTATGTTCATCGTAGCCTTATTTATAATAGCCAGAAGCTGGAAAGAACCCAGATGCCCTTCAACAGAGGAATGGATACAGAAAATGTGGTACATCTACACAATGGAATATTACTCAGCTATCAAACACAATGACTTTATGAAATTTGTAGGCAAATGGTTGGAACTGGAAAATATCATCCTGAGTGAGCTAACCCAATCACAGAAAGACATACATGGTATGTACTCATTGATAAGTGGGTATTAGCCCAAATGCTTGAATTACCCTAGATGCCTAGAACAAATGAAACTCAAGACGGATGATCAAAATGTGAATGCAGATCGCTCCTGAGAGACACAGCCAGAATACAGCAAATACAGAGGCGTATGCCAGCAGGAAACCACTGAACTGAGAACAGGACCCCTGTTGAAGGAATCAGAGAAAGAACTGGAAGAGTTTGAAGGAGCTCGAGACCCCATATGTACAGCAATGCCAACCAACCAGAGCTTCCAGGGACTAAGCCACTACCCAAAGACTATACATGGACTGACCCTGGACTCTGACCTCATAGGTAGCAATGAATATCCTAGTAAGATCACCAGTGGAAGGGGAAGCCCTGGGTCCTGCTAAGACTGAACCCCCAGTGAAGTAGACTGTTGGGGGGAGGGCAGCAATGGGGGGAGGGTTGGGAGGGGAACACCCATAAGGAAGGGGAGGGGGGGGGTATGTTTGCCGAAACCGAAAGGGAATAACACTCGAAATGTATATAAGAAATACTCAAGTTAATAATAAAAAAAAAAAACAAGGATTAAAAAAAAAAAAAAAAAAAAGGGCAGGACACTTCATGCTCATCAAGATGATATCTCAGTTCTGAATATCCATGCCCAGCTGGGGATTTAGCTCAGTGGTAGAGCGCTTGCCTAGCAAGTGCAAGGCCCTGGGTTCGGTCCCCAGCTCTGAAAAAAAAGAAAAAAAAAGTGCCTGAATATCAATGCTCTAAGACAGGGAGACACAACAGTTGTAAAAGAAATATTGCTCATACTTAAATTACACATCAAACCCCACACGTTATTAGTGGGAGACTTCAACACCCCATTCTCACCAATTGTCAGGATATTCAGACAAAAACTACACAGCAAAATAATGAAACTAACATACATTTTGGATCAAATGGACCCAAGAGACATATATAAAACATTTCACCAAACACAAAAGAATATACCTTCTTCTCAGTACCTAATATTAGGATCCTTTACCAAAATTGACCATATAGTCAGTCACAAAGCAAGTATTTATTTTTTCATCTTTATTAACTTGGGTATTTCTTATTTACATTTCGATTGTTATTCCCCTTCCCGGTTTCCCGGCCAACATCCCCCTAAGCCCTCCCCCTTCCCTTCTCTATGGGTGTTCCTCTCCCCATTCTCCCCCCATTTCCGCCCTCCACCCAACAATCACGTTCACTGGGGGTTCAGTCTTGGCAGGACCAAGGGCTTCCCCTTCCACTGGAGCTCTTACTAGGCTATTCATTGCTACATATAAGGTTGGAGCCCAGGGTAAGTCCATGTATAGTCTTTGGGTAGTGGCTTAGTCCCTGGAAGCTCTGGTTGGTTGGCATTGTTGTTCATATGGGGTCTCAAACCCCTTCAAGCTCTTTCAGTCCTTTCTCTGATCCTTCAAAGGGGGTCCCGTTCTCAGTTCAGTGGTTTAATGATGGCATTCACCTATGTATTTGCTGTATTCTGGCTGTGTCTCTCAGGAGAGATCTACATCTCATTCCTGTCGGCCTGCACTTCTTTGCTTCATCCATCTTATCTAGTTTGGTGGCTGTATATGTATGGGCCACATGTGGGGCAGGCTCTGAATGGCTGTTCCTTCAGCCTCTGTTCTAAATTTTGCCTCCCTATTCCCTCCCAATGGTATTCTTGTTCTCCTTTTAAAGAAGGAGTGAAGCATTTGCATTTTGGTCATCCTTCTTGAGTTTCATGTGTTCTGTGCATCTAGGGCAATTTGAGTATTTGGGCTAATATCTATTTATCAATGAGTGCATACCATGTGTGTTTTTCTGTGATTGGGTTACCTCACTCAGGATGATATTTTCCAGTTCCATCCATTGGCCTATGAATTTCATAAAGTCATTGTTTTTGATAGCTGAGTAATATTCCATTATGTAGATGTACCTCATTTTCTGTATCCATTCCTCTGTTGAAGGGCACCTGGGTTCTTTCCAGCTTCTGGCTATTATAAATAAGGCTGCTATGAACGTAGTGGAGCACGTGTCTTTGTTATATGTTGGGACATCTTTTGGGTATATGCCCAAGAGAAGTATAGCTGGGTCCTCAGGTAGTTTAATGTCCAATTTTCTGAGGAACCTCCAGACTGATTTCCAGAATATTTGTACCAGTCTACAAAGCAAGTATTAACAGATACAAGAAAATTGACATAACTCCTTGTATCTTTTCAAACCACCATATAGTAAAGCTGAACTTCAACAACATTAACAGTGAAAGACTCTACTGTGTGATCTCTGGGTCAAGGAAGAAATAAAGAAAGAACTTAAAGACTTTCTAAAATTCAATGAAATTAAAGGTACAACATACACAAATTTATGGGACAAAGTGAAAGCAATGCTAAGAGGGACGTTCATAATACCAAGTACCTCTATAAAGAGATTAGAAAGTTTTCCACATCATTAAAAAGAAGAAGAGAGAGAGAGAGAGAGAGAGAGAGAGAGAGAGAGAGAGAGATTAGAGATTTGTTATACCAGCAATTTAAAAATACACTCAGAAGCTCTAGGGGAACAAAAAAAAAAAAAGCAAACACAGAAAAGAGGAATAGAAGGCAGGAAATAAAATCAGAGCTGAATTCAATCATTTTTTTCTTAACATTGCAAAAGAATTCAAGAATTCCATACTTTGTTAAGCACAGAAGATAAGCTAGATAAGAAGATGGGTGGTGCTCTGCCCTGAAATTACCAGTTCTACCATGCCTGAACTAGCCTTGTTCTGTCCTAGGCTGATCCAGAACTCCGTAGTATATCTGCTTTTGTAAGCATAAACAGAAAAAACTTACCTGGGTAGGATCTCCTGGAATCACTCTTTCCTAAATATCTTTATCTCCTTAGTAATTTTCTAACAAGTTGTCTCACAGCACAACTGCTTTCGTTCTTTTGGATTTGTGAACCCCTTCATTAATCCTGTTGCATCCTTACTTTTTGCATAGTTGAGAAATTATATATTTTGTAACTCATGCATTTAGAGCTCTTTTCTAAAGCTTTAAGACCTGTCCTAAAGGTCCCATTGTTTATCATTTTACTGAAACCTAGTCATATCCTCAACTTCTGGATTCCTGCCGTTTCTAATTACCATGGAGTCATTAACCTTAACAGGGAGGATTTCAATAATAACAGAACCACTGGAAAGTCTACACACTCATGGAAACTGAACATCTCTCTATTCAGTGATCTCTGGGTCAGGAAAGTAATAAAAAGACATTAAAGACTTTTTGAAATTCAATAAAAATGAAGTCACAACATACACAAATCTATGGGACACAAGGAAAGCAGCACTAAAAGGAAAGTCAATAGCTTTCTAAGTGCCTCCAAAAAGAAATTAGAAAGTTCTCATATCAGCAATTTAAAAGTACACCTGAAAGATCTAGGAAAAAAAAAGAAGCAAGCACTCTAAGGAGGAGTAGAAGGCAGGAAATATTCAAACTCAGGACTGAAATCCGTCAATTAGAAACAACGAAAACAATGCAAAGAATCCAGGAAAACTAGATCTATTTCTTTGAGGAAATCAAAAAGATATATAATCCCTTATTCAAACTAACCAAGAGACAGAGAGAGTATCCAAATAATAAAAATCAGTTATGAAATGGAGACATAACATCTGACACTGATGAAGTTCAAAAAATAATTAGGTCTTATTTCAAAAGCCTGTACTCCACAAAATTGGAAAATCTTAATGAAGTGGATGATTTTTTTTTTTAGACAATTACCACTTACCAAAGTTAAATCAAGATCAGATCAAGTATTTAAGCATCCCCATGATCCTTAAAGAAGTAGAAGCAGTCACTAAAAGTCTCACAACAACAACAACAACAACAGCAACAAAATAAAAAAAAATAAATTAAAAAACAGGGCGAGATGGTTTTCAGGTAGAATTCTACCAGACATTCAAGGAAGAGCTAAGATAAATACATCTGAAACTTTTCCACAAAGTAGAAACAGAGAGAACACTGCCAAACTTATTCTATGATGGCATAGTCATCCTGATATCTAATTCACACAAAGACTCAAGAAAGAAAGAGAATTTCAGACCGATTTCTCTTATTAACATTAATGCAAAAATACTCAATAAAATACTCACAAAGCAAATCCAGGAACACATCAAACATAGCATCCATGAATATCAAGTAGGCTTTTCCCCAGGGCTGCAGGGATGGTTCAATATCCAAAAACCAATCAAAATAATCCACCATATAAAAAAAATTGAAAGAAAAAGATCACATGATTATCTTATTAGATGCTGAAAAAAAACTTTGATAAAATCCAACACCCGTGCACATTAAAGTTATTACAGAAGTCAGGAATACAGGGCATATAACTAAACATAATTAAAGCAATATCCAGCCAGCCTAAATGAACTAAATGAAGAGAAACTTAAAACATTTCTATTAAATACAGAGGTGAGTTTGCCCACTGTCTCCCTATCCTTCAATAGAGTACTTAAAGTTCTAACTAGAGCAGTCAGACAACTTAAAGGAAATCAAGGGGATACAAATTTGAAAGAAGTCAAAGCAACATTATTTGCAGATGATATGATAGTGTATACCGAAGAAATCCCAAAAACTCAGAGAACTACTACAGCTGATAAATACCTGCAACAGTGTGGCTAGAAACAAAATTAACTTTGTAATCTGTAGCTGTACTTTATACAAATGATAAACAAGTCAATAAAGAAATTAGGGAAGCAATACCTTTTCCAAAAAACCCAGAATAGCCAAAACAATCCTGAACAATAAAAAAAACTTTGGGAGAAAGCACCACCCCTGACCTGTATCCCATGCAACTAGGGTCAAAATGTGTTGTTTACCTATGCTTTGTGGTACATGCCTTTAATCCAAGCACTGGGAAGGCAGTGGCAGGCAGATCTCTGTGAGTTTACTGTGAGGTTAGCCTACAGAGAGAGTTTTAGGACAGCTAGCTGTTTACAGAGAACTGTGTCAAGAATAATCAACAAAACAGTTTTTTTTTTTTTGTATTGCTAGAAGAGTGCTAGAAACTGAATTGCATTTTAAAAGACATTACAGAATCTGAACTAGAGAGAAAAGTTAAAACTTTATTAATGGTGACAAATCCTTTATCTCCTCCTCAGGTCTTAGAAAAAACATCAGAAAATTCATGGAGGACAGAGACCATCTGAATATAAGCAATATAGTAAGTCATTCTATACATTGAGTGTAGAAGATCAGTAGGGGTTCACTTCTGAGCCATTTCTGTAGCATTTCTAGAAAATTTTGGATTTGAATAATTGTCAAACCACATACGTGTGTGTGTTTGTGTGTGTGATATATCACAAATATGCTAATTCATTAGGAATATTTTACCTAGGAAGGAAGTTTGTCCAGCAGCACATAATGAATGGGTGATTGTACATTGTAGGGCCTGTTAATACTCAGAGATGTGGCTAAGGAATTCTCATAGGAGTAATCAGAATACTTAGATTATACTTAGAGGTCATTGTAGAGATTATACTAAGAGGTCATATTGGAGAATTACAGCAGTGTATTCTTTGTAGCTCAGGATTCTCTTCCTATAGAACTCCTTTGTATTTATGTGCTTTGTGTATATGTAAACTCTGTGGTGTCTAGAGACTTCCAGAAAAAAGGGAAATTCTGATTATCAACATAATCATGCCATTGTGCTTCATTTTTATTTTTCTGTGTCTCAGGAAGTGTAGCCAATGGCATACTCTGCATGACCTGTCTAGCTCTCTTAAGCAATCAGTAGTCAAGGAGTGAAAATAGAAAAAGAAAAAACAGAGTAAGATGAAGTCAAGAGGATTGTTAGACCAAGAAGTAGAAGGAAGGGATATCTACTTTGAGGGATTTTTGAAATGGCGGGGAGAAGGAGACTTCCTCTTTCCTTTTGTGATATTTAGTGAGGAGGAAAGTCAGTTGTATGCTTTCTTGGCCTCTCCTAGATACCAGTCTTTCACCCTAGCTTCAGACTACTTAGTCTTCATCAGTTAAATCAAATAACTGAGATTTTGTTTAAAAAAAAAAAAAAAGCAAAACAAACAAAGCAAAAACAAAACCAAAAAACCCACTAATTGGGCCCTAGGTTCTCATGACCTAGCATACTACCTGTTCTTGATTACATTTCAGAACATGACATGCATCAGAAAATGGTTTATTGTAATTGTTTTTTGTCTCCTGTTTTCATAAAGCACCAATGACCAAGGAAACTTCTGAAAGCAGTAAGTTACTTTGGCTAATGCTCCCAGAGGCCTAAAAGCAAGCAGCCATGTTGTTGAAACAGAAAGCTGAACAGTCATAGGAGGGAGAGAGAGAACTAAGGTGGCTCGGAACTATTTTTTCAGAGCCTACCCCCAGTCCATACTTTAATCAATAATGATTCAACAACTGAACCTTCCAAAACATTGTGACCAGCTGGGCAATTAACATCAAATACAAAAGCCAATGGGAGACATTCTCCTGTAAAGCAGTACAGTATTCTAATAGTCATGTTATAATTGTGCCAAAAGGCAGATTTTAGAGGATTTTGATATTATTGTACAGAGTATACCTTTAGTTTCTTGTTTGGGTTTCCTCTTTGTTTCTGAAACAGTCTCACTCTGTAGCCTGGACTTTCTTGTAACCCGATATAGAGACTGAGCTGGCTTTCATCTCACAGATCTGCCTGCCTTAGCCTCCAGAGGCCTGGGATGAAAGACATACCCCACTGTGCCTGGCATTAATTTCACTTGTCTTCTAATATTGTTGCTGGAATGCAGCAAGAATTTTTTTCATTTGTTTAACCTGTGAAGTTTTTTTGATTGAACAATCCAGCTTTTTTGATTTGCATTGAACACTGATATTTGTCTTCTATGTGCTACAACTTGATGGACAGGCTCTTTATAGAGCTACCATCAGGCTTACAGACTTCTTCACTCCGTTTCATTTTCATTTCAGGTTGCAGATTCCTTATATTTCTATCTCAGAAGACTTCGATGTTCACATTGTGCATTATCTTCATTATTTCCTCAGCCATTTGCAAGAGTTCTCTTGACCTTCAATCAGCTTGTCCCTGTCCCGTTTTTGTTCAAGTGTTTGTTTCCTCCTTATGTCCTTTCACCCATCTTATCAAAAGTAATCTACAGACCCAATGTAATTCCCATTAAAATTCTAACACAATCCATTGCAGACCTGGAAAGATCAATTCTTAACTTCATATGGAAAAAACCAGGATATCAAAAACAATCTAGTCCACTACCAGAACTTCTGGTGGTATCACCCTCCCTTAACTCAAGATGTACTACATAGTAATAGTAACAAAATTATATAGTATTGGTATACAAACAGAGAGGTTGGTCAGACCCAGAAATAAATTCATACACCTATGAAGACTTGACGTTTGGCAAAGAAGCAAAGACCATACAATGTAAAATGTAAGCATCATTAACAAATGTTGCTTATTTAATTGGATGTCTGTAAGCAGAAGAATGCAAATAGGACCATATTTATCACTCTGCACAAAACTCAAGTTCAAATGAATCAAAGGCCTCTATATAGAAATAGATACATTCAGTCTAATCAAAGAATATGTGGGGAACAGCTTCTAATGCATTGGTACAGGAGAAAACTTCCTGAACAAGAGACAAAGAGCTCAGTTACTAAGATGAACAATTAATAAATGGAACCTTATGAAACTGAAGATTCTTTAAGGCAAAGGACACAAATCAAAAACCAACCAAATAAGTAACCTATTAGAAAATGGTGTACACATCTGAAGAGAAAATTCTCAATAGAAAAATCTCTAATGGCCAAGAAGCACTTAAAGAGACTTTTAATGCCCTTAGTCATCAGGGAAATGCAAATCAAAATAACTCAAAGAATCTGTCTTATATAAGTCAGAATAGTTAAGATCAAAAACTCAAATGACAGCATGTACTGTGGAAGATGTAGAGCAATGGGATTACTCCTGCATTGCTGGTAGGAGTATGCCTTAGTTTTACCACTGTAGACAGACAACATGCCCAAGGCAACTCTTGTAAAGGATAACACTTAATTGGGGCTGGCTTACAGCTTCAGAAGTTCAGTCCATTATTATCAAGGCAGGAGTATGGCAGAGTTCTGGAGGGCATGGCATGGGAAGAGCTGAGAGTTCTATATCTTGATTTATGTGAAGCCAGTATCAGTTTGTGTTTAGCGTACATAGGAAGAGATCTCAAAGACCAACCTCAAAGTGACATACTTCATCCAGTGAGGCCATACCTACTGAAAAAAAGGCCACACCTCATAATAGTGGCACTCTCTGGGCCAAGAATATTTAAACGATTATAGAGTGCAAACTTGTACAACCACTTTGGAAATCAATCTGGTAATTTCTCAGAACATTGGGAAAGTTCATAGCATCTTTATTCAAAATAGCCAGAAACCGGAAATAACCCAGATATCCTTCAACAGAAGAATGGATAAAGAAATGAAGTTTATTTACAAAATGAAATACTTTTCAGCTTTTAAAAAGAAGGGCATCATGAAATTTGCAGGCAAATGGATAGAACTAGAAAATACTATCCTGAATCAGGTTACACAAAACCCAGATAAATACACATAGTATGTACTCACTTCTAAGTGGATATTAGCCAAAGAGTAGAGGTTGATCATGCTACAATTCCCAGACTCAGGAAAGCTAAGTAACAAAGAGGGTTCAAGGGAGGACTCCTGAATCTGTCAGAAGGGGAAATATAATATTCTTTGGAAGTGAATGGAATGAGTGAATTGAGTAGAAGAGGTGGGAGGGAGGAGACAGGTAGGACAGGAAGAAGGGGGCTGCAATGTAAGATGAATAAATCAGCAAAATTAATGAAATAAAATAATATAGTCCATGCAAGTAGAACTACATAAAGATAAAAGTACAATTCCTGCACAGTGTTCTACATTACATGAGGTACTTTAAACTTTTTGATGAAGTGACTCTGAAGGGCTTTACCAGGAGGCTGAATAAAATCATTCTCTACACCATGCAAATTAAGTGACAGTAAAAAAAAAATCCTTATTCTTCCCTCCCAGACCTCCGCTATTATAAGTCAAATATGTAGAATTGTGGGAAGTAAAACTGTGCCAGGAAGTGTGGTAGAGTACAGCAGGTGAAACCCAGATGAGCACACACCTAAGGCTTAAGCAACTCCCAGTGCCCTGCAGACTTCTGACTTGGAACACCTGCTATGTTTCTCACATAAAAGGTGCGTGCCCTATGGTCATGTTGGCTCAAAACACAGTTCCCCATGCTAATGAGGTACCTAGTTGAGAGGGCTTAGTCAATAGGCTTCCATTCCCAGACATTTCTCCATGCAAACGATATTTAATCTCATGCCCCACCCTGAGAACTTGGGTACTGTTTTACATATCCATTTTTCCCCATGTCAATATACTGTTTAGAACCATGACAGTCTCTTTCTTAAGGATCCTGGGGGAAGGCCTTTGTCTACAGAGCTGCATCTTTATTCTCCTATAAAATGGTTTCTCTGTATGCCTAGCCAGAACTGCCCCTAAGCCTGCCTCCACCAAGCTAAGAACAATCACTCAGCTAGGAGGAGCTGGAGCTCCCCTTTCTACCCTCAGCTTGTGCTTCCCCAGGCAATGAGAGAGAGCCGCTGACTCTGTTCTCTGCTCTTCCCATCTCTCAGCTACACATGGATGTCCAAGAGTCTAAGAACCCCACAGCCTCATCTCAGGATTAGGGACCCCTGAGCCAGCTCTAGCTTTTCTACTCCCACACCTAACACTGTGCTTTCTCACCCAGGAGCAATGTCTGGGTGCTTCCCTACAGACCAGTATCTGCCCTGGAAGCAGCTTGGGATACACTCAGTCAAACTCCCCACATTCCGACTTCCCAAGAGGACATGCCCTCACGCTGAGTAGAAGCAGGACTACATAGAATTACAAAAGGAATTTTGAAAGGATTTAGGTGTTTCAGGAAGTCACAAGTCTGTCAGTCCTTTGCTACCAACCTAGTGTTCAATTCATCCTGCCCTGTACTGCTTTCAATGCCAAATGGTGATATTGTGAAATAAAAGCAGTCATTAATTGTCTCTCAACCAAAAAAATCCTAGAACCAGATTATTTTAGAGCGGAATTCTACAACTTTCAAAGAACTATTAGTAAAATTAATAATCCTCAAATTGTTCCACAAAGCAGACACAGAAGGAACATAACTGAACTCATTTTTATGAGGCTACAGTTACATTAATAATCAAACTATAAAAAGGGACAAATTTTAAAAAAAGAATTATAGATCAAATTGGCTTATGAATACACATGGAAAAATACTCATAAAAAGAGAATTCAAGAACACATGAAAAATCTGAGCAAAAATCATCAAGTAAAGGGATCATTCAATATACAAAAATATAATCCACCATACAACAAATTGAAAAAAAAAAAAGACAAGATCATCTCATTACATGCAGAAAAAACCTTAGACAATATTGAACATCCTGTCTCCATAAAAGTCTGTACAGATAAAAGATATAAGGGAAATGCCTAAACATAATACAGGGAGCTTACAGCAAGTCTAAAACGAGGATCAAATTAAATGGAGAGAAACTCAAAGCAATTCCACTAAAATCAGGAATAAGCTGTGGATATCCACTCTCCATATTTATTTAATAAAATAATTGAAGTCTTAGCTAGAGGAGTAAGATAACTGAAAAGGAATAAATCAAATACCCTTATTTCTAAATGATAATATACATGTGACCTAAAATTTTCTATGAGGTAACTTCTATAACTCATAAACACTTTCCCCAAAGTAGCTGAATACAAACTTAATGCTTATACATCAGTGGACTTATTATATACAAATGACAAACAAACTAAGGGGAAAAATCAGGAAAACAATACATTTCACAATAGCCTCAAAAAATATAAAGTATCTTGGTATTTACTTCATGCTGTTGAGGTTTGGTGTTTTGCTTATATTGTAATGATAAAGAGTGGCCCCAATACCTGGTTGACCCTAGGCATCAGAGGATCAGCAGGTACCCAAGTGAAGCACTATAACTTGCCCCCCAAGTTATCCCTGATTAGTGAATAAAGGTACCCACAGTAAATAGCTGTAGAAGATAGATAGAAGAGAGATAAGCTTGGGGGAGGGGATTAGGGAAGAACCATGGTGAGAAAGGAGAAGGTGGAGCTGAGGAAGCCATTATGCCCTAACAGAATAATGGCCACATTGGCTGACTAATTGGAGTTAAAACCATTCAACAGGAAACATGGCAAAATAAAAGGGCACTAATATCTAAAAAGTAGACACAATAGAGGATAGATATCTTTCCAGCTCTAGTGCTGATACGGCTCATTATAAAAATTGTATGTGCCTTTTATCTAGGAACTGACTAATCAAAGAGCAGGTATAAATCATGGTTGGGATTAAGTATTTTCCACAATACTACATAAACAAGTCAAAGACTTGTATAATAAAAACTTCAAGTCTTTGAAGAAAAATATTGAAGAAGATATGAGAATATGGAAAGATCTCCCATGCTCATGGATCAGGAGAACTAACATAGGTAAAACTGGCCATCCCATCAAAAGAAATCTACATATTCAATGCACTCTTTATCCAAATTTCAGCCAGTATAGTACAGACAAGAGTTATAAAGTAATGTGCCAGGCCCAAATGTCCTTTCCCTTGAAAATTCATGCATTTCTATGCCCATTTTCCTTACCATTCTGATCCTGATCATGAATCCGTTGTGCCTCGAATTTTACATGTTGTGTTTTACTTTTTCTTGGCTCTCAAAATTCTGTTGTGCTATCACTGTTAGCATTTTGTCAAAGATCTGTCACACAGCTACCTGGCAACAGCCAGGATTACCTGACTCACTATAAAAGGGGCTACTTGCCACCTCTGCTCTTTCTTGCCTTCTTGCTCTACCTATGTCCTCTTCTCTCCCCATTCCCCTCCTCCCTGTCTCTTCATGTGCTCATGGCTGGCCTCTACTCCTCTACTCTATATCTTTCTTTGTCTCTACTACCCTCTCAACTCCCCTCCCCATGACCTGAATAAACTCTATTCTATGCTATACCATCCTGTGACTGGTCACTCAGGGAGAAGGGATGTTTCAACATGGGCCTGTGACCCCTTCCCTTACATCTGACTACACATCCACCAAACATATTCCCTCTCTCCTTACTTTTTTATAAAACACAACAATCACTATATTTTCACTTACATGAACTGAAGCTTATGCTGTTTCATTCATGTTATGATTGTTAGACTATTTACAAAGAAATAATCTAAACAAGTATTTGCATTATCTACTTTCTTTGCTATTGTGGCCACAAGGAGTTTAACTTTACCAATGCTTTCCAACTGCCTTATTCTACTGCTTGCTACTTCTACTAAGTGTCCTTTGTCCCTGGAGCTCCCCAGATAGTTTGCACAGCTCCCATCTCACATTCTCTGTCCCATCCTTTTTATTCACATTTTAACAACATTAGTCCTTCCTGTACTTTATGTATGTTTCGAGATAGGCTTTGGGAGACGGCAAGTCTTTTTGACTTATTTTTGGTATTTTGTGCTGCTAATGGAACAAAAGAAATCAGAATCCAGGCTGCTGGTTGTCTTCTGCTGTGCATTTTTTAGCTCAGGAGACCTGTATTCCAATGTAAGGAATGAAGCTGCCTATAGATTATTGAGGGTTTAAGAAATCACTATCAACTGAACTGATCCCATTCTACAGCTCCCTCTCCCAAATTCTGTGGGGGAGGGAGCTGAACACCCAGAAGTGCAGACCATCCTGAGACTGCAGGACAGACTGCCACATCTGCATACCCTTGCCAACATCCCTGACTTGAGGGGAAACTGCGTAGTGCCTCTGGACACAAGAATATAGGAGCAGTCAGCAACAGGTACCTGTGGTTTCAGTCTGTGCCCAGAACTGAACTGAACCAGTCAAACAGCATCCAAATCCCGTGTGGGAGAAAGCTTAACCCTCAGAAGTGAGGACACTCCTGAAAAATCAGAGGAGACAACCCTCTGCCCACATTCCTGACCCAAGAGGAAATCACAAATTCCCATCTGTGACCCCTGGTCACAGGGACCTAGGAGCAGTCAGGGGCAGAACCCTTCCAATTCCTGCCTGAGCAAAGAGCTGAAAGACAGTCGCCTGGAGTACCTACACACCTGAGAGCACAGCACTCTGTTCCCAGTACTGGATGAAAGGAAACAGGAAAACAGGTCAACAGGAGTGCTGACACACAGGGCTAAAGGAGGGTCAAGCCACTGTCAGAAACTGCAACACCAGAGACAACGTGATGGCAAGAGGCAAGCGCAGGAATCTAAGCAACAGAAACCAAGAATAGTTGGCATCATCAAAGCACAGGTCTCCTACCAAAGCAAATACTGGATATCCAAACACACTGGGAGAGCAAGATTTAGATTTAAAAACCACATTTTGTGATGATGATGGAGGATTTTAAGAAGGACATAAATAACTCCCTTAAGAAATACAGAACAACACACGTAAACAAGTAGAAACCCTTAAAGAGGAAACACAAAAAATCCTGAAATAATTACAGGAAAACACAACCAAACAAGTGAAGGAATTGAACAAAACTGTCCGGGATCTAAAAATGGAAATAAAAACACTAAAGAAAGCACAAAGGGAGACAACCCTGGAGATAGAAAACCCAGGGAAGAGATCAGGAGACATATATGCAAGCATCACCAAGAGAATACAAGAGAGAGAAAAGACAATCTCAGGGGCAGAAGATACCATAGAAAACATTAACACAACCATCAAAGAAAACATAAAACACAAAAAGCTCCTAGCCCAAAGCATCCAGGAAATCCAGCACAAAGTGAAAAGATCAAACCTAAAGATAATAGGTATAGAAGAGGGTGAAAACTTCCAACTTAAAGGGCCAGTAAATATCTTCAACAAAATTATAGAAGAAAACTTCCCTAACATAAAGAAAAAGATGCCCATAAACATACAAGAAGCCTACAGAAACTCCCAATAGATTGGACCAGGAGAGAAATTCCACCTGTCACATGGTAGTCAAAACACCAAATGAGCAAAACAAAAAAGAGTATTAAAAGCAGTAAAGGAAAAAAGTCAAGCGACATATAAAGGCAGATCTATAAGGATTACACCAGACTTCTCAACATAGACTATGAAAGTTAGAAGATCCTGGATGGTTATCATACAGACCCTTAGAGAACACAAATGCCACCCCAGCTACTATATCCAGCAAAATTCTCAATTATCATAGATGGAGAAACCAAGATATTTCATGACAAAACCAAATTTACACAATATCTTTCTGTAAGTCCAGCCTTATAAAGGATAATAGATGGAAAACTCCCACACAAGGGGGCAAACTACACCCTATGAAAAGCAAGAAAATGTTCTCCTTGCAATAAAACCAAAAGAAGAGAGACACACAAACATAATTCCACCTCTAATGACGAAAATAACAGGAAGCAACAATCATTATTGCTTAATATCTCTCAACTTCCATGGACTCAATTCCTCAATAAAAAGACATAGACTAATAGATTGGATACGTAATGAGGATCAGAATATTTCTGCATACAGGAAACACACCTCAGAGACAAAGACACTACCTCAGAGTAAAAGACTGGAAAACAACTTTCCAGCAAATGGTCTGAAGAAACAAGCTAGAGTAGCCATTCTATGGAATAAAATCGACTTTCCACCAAAAGTCATCAAAAAAAGATAAAGAAGGACACTTCATATTCATCACAGAAAAAAATCCAACAGGATGAACTCTCAATCCTAAATATCTATGCTCCAAATGGAAAGTCACCTACATTCATAAAAGAATCCTTACTAAAGCCCAAATCACACATTGCAACTCACACAATAATATTAGGAGATGTCAACACCCCACTCTCATTAATCGACAGATTATGGGAACAGAAATTAAACAAAGACATAGAGAAATTAACAGAAATTATGAACTAAATGGATTTAACAGACATTTATAGAATATTCCATCCTAAAACAAAAGGACATACCTTCTTCTCAGCACCTCAGGGTATCTTCTCCAAAAATCAACCATATAATCAGTCACAAAACAGGCCTCAACAGATACAGAAACAAAGAAATATCCCCATGCATCCTATCAGATCACCACGGACTAAGGCTGCTCTTCAATAACAACAATAACGACAGAACGTCCACATATATAGGGAAGTTGAACAATGGTCTACTCAATGATAGCTTGGTCAAAGAAGAAATAAAGAAAGAAATTAAAGACTTCCTAGAATTTCATGCAAACGATGGTACAACATATCCAAACTTATAGGACACAATGAAAACAGTGCAAGGGGAAATCTCATAGCTCTGAATGCCTGCAAAAAGAAACAGGAGAGAACATACATAAGCAGCTTGACAGCGCACCTAAAAGCTCTAGAATGAAAAGAAGCAAATACGCCCAAGAGGAGTAGAAGGCAGGAAATAATCAAACTCAGGGCTGAAATCAACAAAGTAGAAACAAAAAGGACTATACAAAGAATCAACAAAACCAGGAGTTGGTTCTATGAGAAAATCAACAAGATAGATAAACTCTTAGCCAATCTAACCAGAGGGCACAGAGAGTGCCAAATTAACAAAATCAGAAATGAAAAGGGAGACATAAGAACAATATCTGAGGAAATTTTTAAAAAAAATCATCAGTTCCTATTACAAAAGCCTATATTCAACAAAACTGGAAAATCTGGAGGAAATGAACAATTTTCTAGACAAATACCAGGTACCAAAGTTAAATCAGAAACAGATAAACCATCTAAACAACTCCATAACTCCTAAAAACAAAATAGAAGCAGTTATTAAAAGAGCCAACCAAAAAGAGCCCAAGACCAGATTGGTTTATTGCAGAATTTTATCAGACATTCATAGAAGACCTCATACCACTAATGTGCAAACTATTACATAACATAGAAACAGACGGAGTACTACCAAATTCCTTCTATGAAGCCACAATTACTCTCATACCTAAATCACATAAAGATCCAACAAAGATAGAGAACTTCAGACCAATTTCCCTTATGAATATTGACAAAAAATATTCTATTAAACTTCTTGCAAATGGAATCCAATAACACATCAAAACAATCATCCATCATGAACAAGTAGGCTTCATCCCAGGAATTTAGAGATGATTCAATATTCAGAAATTCATTAATATAATCCACTATATAAATAAACTGAAAGATAAAAGTCACACGATGATTTTGTTAGAGGCAGAGAAAGCAATTGACAAAATTCAACACCCCTTCATAATAAAAATCCTGGAAAGAACAGGAATTCAAGGCCCATACCTAAACATAGTAATAGCAAATCAGTAGCTTATATCAAACTAAATGGAGAGAAACTTGAAGGAATCCCACTAAAATCAGGGACTAGACAAGGCTGTTCATTCTTGCCCTACTTATTCAATACAGTATTTCAAGTTCTAGTCAGAGTAATCAGCAATGAAAGGAGGTCAAAGGGATAAAAATTGGAAGTAAAGAAGTCAAAATATCACTACTTGCAGATATGATAGTATACTTAAGTGACCCCCAAAGTTCCACAAGAGAACTACTAAGCCTGATAAACAACTTCAGCAAAGTGGCTGGGTATAAAATTAACTCAAACAACTCAGTAGCCTTCCTCTATTCAAAGGATAAACAAGCTGAGAAAGAAATTAGGGAAATGACACCCTTCACAATAGTCCCAAATAATATAAAATACCTCAATGTGACTTTAACCAAACAAGTGAATGATCTCTATGATAGGAACTTTAAATCTCTGAAGAAAGAAATTGAAGAAGATCTTAGAAGATGGAAAGACCTACCATGCTCATGGATTGATATATAAATCCATGCTCATGGATTAATATAGTAAAAATGGCCATTTTGCCAAAAGCAATCTACAGATTCAATGCATTCCCCCTCAAAATTCCAACTCATTTCTTCATAGAGATGGAAAGAGCAATTTGCAAATTCATTTGGAATAACAAAATACCCAGGATAGGGAAAACTATACTCAACAATAAAACAACTTCTGGGGGAATCATCATCTCTGATCTCAAGCAGTATTTCAGAGCAATAGTGATAAAAACTGTATGGTATTGGTACAGAGACAGGCAGATAGATCAGTGGAATAAAATTGAAGACCCAGATATGAACCCACACATCTAGGGTCATTTGATCTTTAACAAAGGAGCTAAAACTATCCATTGGAAAAAAGATAGCATTTTCAACAAATGGTGAGGTTCAACTGGAGGTCAGCATGTAGAAGAATGCAAATCGATCCATTCTTATTGCCCTGTACCAAGTTTAAGTCCAAGAGGATCAAGGGCTTTCACATCAAACTAGATGCACTCAAAGTAATAGAAGAAAAAGTAGGGAAGAGTCTCAAACACATGAGCACTGGGGAAAATTTCCTTAACAAAACACTCATGGCTTATGCTCTAAGATTAAGAATCAACAAATGGGTCTTCATAAAATTAAAAAGCTTTTGTAAGGCAAAGGACACTGTCATTAGGATAAAAGGGCAACTAACCGATTGGGAAAAGATCTTTACCAATCCTACATCTGATAGCGGGCTAATATCCAATATTTGCAAAGAACTTAAAAAGTTAGACTCCAGAGAGCCACATAACTCTATTAAAAAGAGGGTTACACAGGTAACCATAGAATTCTCAGCTGAGGAATGTTCAACATCATTAGTCACCAGGGAAATGCAAATCAAAACAACCCTGAGATTCCACCTCATACCAGTCAGAATTACTAAGATAAAAAACACAGGTGACAGCAGATGCTGGTAAGGATGTGGAGAAAGAGGACACTCCTTAATTTTTGGTGTGATTGCAAACTGGTACAACCACTGTGGAAATCAGTCTGGAGGTTCCTCAGAAAATTGGACATTGCGTTACCTGAGGACCTAGCTATACCTCTGCTGGGCATATATCCAAAAGATGCTCCAACATACAACAAAGACACATGCTCCACTGTGTTTATTGCAATGTTATTTATAATAGCCAGAAGCTGGAAAGAACCCAGATGTCCTTTAACAGAGAAATGGATACAGAAAATGTGGTACATCTACACAATGGAATGCTACTCAGCTATCAAAAACAATGACTTCATGAAATTCATCGGCAAATGGAATGAACTAGAAAATATCATCCTAAGTGAGGTAATCCAATCATAGAAAAACATATATGGTATGCACTCACTGATAAGCGGGTATTAGCCCAAAAGCTTGAATTGCCCAAGATGAAATCCACAGAGCACATGAAGCTCAAGAAGAAGGAAGACCAAAATACAGATTCTTCACTCTTTCTTAAAAGGGGGAACAAAAATATCCATAGGAGGGGATATGGAGGCAAAGTTTAGACCAGAGAATGAAATTAAGAGGGCCTGCCTCACATTTGGCCCATATATACATACACACACACACACACATCTCCACCAAAACTAGATAAAATTGATGAGGCTAAGAAGTGCGTGCTGACAGGAACTGGATATAGATATCTCCTGAGAGACACAGCCAGAGCGTGTCAATTACAGAGGCGGATGCTAGCAGTAAACCACTGAACTGAGAACGGGACCCCCATTGGAGGAATTAGAGAAAGAATTGAAAGAGCTGAAGGGGCTTGCAACCCCATCAGAACAACCATGCCAACCAACCAGAGCTTCCAGGGACTAAACCACTACCCAAAGACTGACTGCAACTGCATACATAACAGAGGACGGCCTTTTTGGGCACCAATGGAAGGAGAAGCCCTTGGTCCTGCCAATGTTGGACCTCCTGTGTAAGGGAATGTGTGTATGTGTGTGTTGGGGGAGGGGGCAGAAAGGGGGGAGTGGGTGGGGAAGGAAACATCCTTATAGAAGAAGGGGAGGAGAAGGAGATAGGGGGCTTATGGACAGGAAAGGGAAAAGGAATAACATTTGAAATGTAAATAAAGAAATATCCAATAAAATAAAAGAGAAAAGAGAGCCAACACCCCCCCTCCACAAAACCAAACCAAACAAACAAACAAACAAACAAACAAACCCTAACTATCACACATCAGGGTGAGGCATCCTACCAGATTCTGTTCTGGGCTAGCTGGCAGCAAGCTTGCTTGGTGGAGCCCTGCAGAGCAGGTCTAGGGCAGCATGCCTGAGACTGAGTTGTGAGGACCTGATTCCCTGGGGAGGGGTGGGGTTACCGTAAGGACTACGAGAGTGGCAGCAAAAAGTAAAAACCTGGCTAGGTTGTACAAAAACATTTAAGGAAGAGAAAGCTTCTGGTTTAAAGTGTTTAGAGGAACCACATGACCGGAACCAGGCTGTGGTAGGCGGGTCTAGGAGAGATATTCCAAAGATCCAGGTGAGAGTGACAGGAAATCCCACCATTCCTCTTGCTCCGTGAGTGGTTCCTAACCCTCAACTAGGGGTCTTAGTTCTCTCTGATCCCGGGAAACTCTACTCATTCTGGTTTCCTGGATGCGGCCCTGGAGAGTGCAGCAGCGGGAACCGCAACCCTGCGGCCCTGGAACCTCCCAGGTCAGAGCTGCGGTGCTGGGAAATGGGCGGGAGCGGAGCAGGGGTGTGTTTTCCTCACGCCGCTCTCACAATTCTGCTGGGGATATCTTACCTTTGTCGGGAAGTTGAGATCCTATGAACTGAAATTTATCGTGATTTTTTTCCCCCATTTATCCTACAGTTCGGGAATATTCAGTCATAAAATAACTCGTAAAACATCTGGTAGAGAAGTTGTATTATATGCTGTTTGTTGTGTAGCAATTCCAAAGCTCCTGGAATGTTTATTCATTCATGCTTTCCAATTTTCTTCTTTTACTAATTGCTTATTCAAGAGAATGCCTTTGACCCCGCCCAAGAGGCATCCATAGAGAAACCTTTGAATATAATAATTATATCAGGAAACTACAGATTTCATTGGACCACAAAATGTACTTTATCGAGTGCAACAGTTATTGGTATAAACATGAACATTTATAGGCAGACTTTTAGTGGCTATCAATTTTTAATTTGAGTTATGAAGCTTAGGATGTAAGTAAAACATTCAGAAATGTGTCTTTGTAGGCTGAGTACTTAGGTCCAAGCAAATCCAGTATTCTATGTGAGTGAATCAGACCACACTGTTATATAAGTATAAAAGCCACTGTAGAATAAAATAAAGTTTAAGGAAGCATCTTTTGAATAATTATGGTCACTCACCATTATCCTTGGTTGAAAAAAAAGCACTCTGCCCATACACATGTGGTCAAACAGTTGTTTTGTTTCAGGGTTTGTTACTATTCAGAGCCATGACTGCAGACTTCTTGTAGGAGTGGGAATGTCTAGACACTGCTGGCAGGGCTTTCTGTAGAGATCTCCCTTTGGACAAGTGCAGCAGTCTGGTTTCTGTGGGTGACAGAAGTTTTCTTGCAGTCCCCTCAGCTCCTTCTCAGGGTTCCTGGGAGAATGACTCTGCATGTGTCTGAGCTGTGTGTGAGTGAGTCTCACATCTCACAGGTAATAGTCAATCCTTACTGGAAAAGAGGCATTTTTATTTGTGATATTTTCTCTCTCCCTCGTATTTACCCGTTTGGAGGTGTCATGTATTTTCCTTCTATGAAAAGTTCTGGGTGCTTTCTGAAGACTCTTCCCCATATGCAGGGATCACACTCTTCAGATAGCCTCGGTCACCTGTGTATCTGAACTAAGAGCCCTGGATGATGAAGAGAGGAAACTGTAGCAAAGGATCCAGGTATGTTAGAGGGATTGAAGAAGACTTGGGGATGGAGACACTCGGTTGACAGAGGAAAAAGAACATGGAGTTGGTTTTGCCAGATTCTATTTCATTCCCTATGTCTCTAGGCAATTGCACTGAGACTAATATCATAATATTCCCACTGTGGGTGGTAGAATACTCTCTCTGTAAGAATTAATGCATAGAGGCAAATGAAATTTAATTGGTTTGTATATGAGGTATGCTGTCCCTCTCCTATTGACATCACTGATCATATCTTCTTACCAACGTTAAGTATTTTCATTGTCATAATTTTAATATAATGTTTAGTCAGAAAAATTGATGCCTCATAGTTTTTCCTGATTTTTGAGTTTTGAATCATTTTGCATTTTCTTTAAGTTGTGTTTTCTTTTATGGTTAATTTCCTAAAGTAATTCCAGCAGGATTCTGATAAGATTTGTTTAATATCTCTGCATAGTATTAAACTAAGTCTGTATTACTTTCCCATTGATATCTGCTCATATCTCTCTTCCTGTCAGCTGTCGATGTTTTGCCCTGGTATAATTTTAATATATTTTGAAATCACCCTTTGGTTTGATCCTTCTCTCATAATTTTTAAAGTTCTTTTTGGTTTCTCATTTTATGAATATTCAGAAGAAATTCTCTATATTTTAAAATGTCAGTTCGATTTTATGGGGAGGTTGTACAGAGCCTGGAACTCTATGACAGGTTGCCTGATTCTGAGCGGGAAGGACTCGTGGGAACAGGAATATATTATCAGCACCAAGAGGGTGAAGGGGAAAAGAAAGTAGCTGGACAGACTCTGTGAAAGTGACTAAGGAAGTGAATCTCCTGGACTGAAAGAGTTTAGAACTAATACACTTCAGAAACATGACTGTAATGGGCAGGTTTAGGAGTGCTGCTCCAAAGATCCAGGCCAGAGTGACAGGAAAATCCACTATTCCCTTTACTACCTGAGGGAGCTAAGCATTCCCTAATTAGTCCCAGGCAAAAGCCACCAGCAGTCCAGAGGGAGGAACTGCAGTCCAGGGGCTCTGGAACCTCCTGTGTCAGAGAAGCTGAGGTTTGGGTAAAGGAGTGGAAGAGGAGCAGTGGTATGTTTTCAACAACTGCTTTTAAGGATGGACGCCTCTCTCACAATTCTGTTGTGGATATCTATCATTGTTGTGAAGTTTAAGATCCTATGAACTGGAGTTTTTATGATTTATTTCATGTATCTTATAGTTTCCAACATTGCCTCATAGGTCATTTGCAGTGTGTGTAGTTCGCACACAGGGTTTTCTTGGCTACAGCAATTACAAAGCTCAAATTCCATCCATTCTTACTTCCTTGATCCACCATTTGACTATTCAAGAGAGTGTCCTTGAGCCTGGGAAATAGGAATCCTCAGCCTCGTAGCTATTAGTAATCTTAGGAACCAGTGTAGATTTGATTGGATCAGAAAGGAAGGGTCCAGAGAGAATATTGCCATGAATAGAAAGGGATTGGGGGTGGGGTGGGAGAAAGGAAAAGGGAAGTGGGGAATTGAGAGAGAAAGTAGGAACCAAGCACCTGGCCAGAGATGTCCCCTTTGATTTTATTTGGTTTAGGACCCCAGGAAAGTGGACTGAGGTGAATATTTTACATATCAAAGCAGACCTGACTTCCAGATTCTCCCAGCATCCTTCAATTCCTTACCTGGCAACCCTCCCCCCAACCTCTAGCTCTGAATTTTTCAGCCCTTGAGCTGGGCTGCCCTTCCCCCAGAGACTCTTCCCTGTATAATGCAGAGATTTTGTTCTCTTTCTAGTGCATTCATGCTCTCTCTCTCTCTCTCTCTCTCTCTCTCTCTCTCTCTCCCTCCCTCCCTCCCTCCCTCCCTCCGCCTCCTCCTTCTCCTGCTGCTCCTCCTCCTCCTTCTTCTCATCTTTTCTCTTTGTGTCCCTTCCCTTACTTTCTCCTCTCCTAACCCCTCCCATTGGGCACTTCCCAGTCCTCAATCCTTTGGCCCAGTGAACCTGACCAAGACCAGCTTCCTAATAAACCTGCCTTTAACAAGTGCTAATCTGACTTGAATTGGCTCATTTCACTGGAGGAGAAATAACCTATCAGATACATTAATGGGCACCAGAGTAAGCCGTTTATTCTGAGTTTTTTCGAGTCCTAACAAGTTCTTGGCCTCCCCAGTATTAATGCTATGAAAAGATGATTTCTAGCTATTTTTATAGCTAGAATACCCAGCATATGTTAAAACAAAATTAGAAAGCAGTTTTGACTAATTATGATTGCTCACTTGTGTCAGAAAATGTATTTGGTTCAAGAAAAGCACTCTGCCCATGCACATGTGGCCAAACTGCTGCTGCTCCTATTTCATGATTTGTGTACATTGAGTTCTGTGACTGTGGATTTCTTTGGAGGAGTGGAAATTCTTAGAACCTGCAGTCAGAGGATTTTTCAGAAACCTTTTGGAGAAGTGCTACAGTCTGGACTCTGTGTCAAAATAGTCTTTTTGCAGTCTCCCTGGCTCTTCATCAGAGTTCCTGGGAAAACAACTGTGCATGTGTGTGAGCTCTCTGTGAATGAATCAAACCTCTCATAGAGTAAAGGAAATCCTTGGAGAAAAAGAGATATTTGTCATAGTATTTTCTCTTTCCCTCATGTTTATCCTTTTGGCAAGTGTGAGCATCTTTCTTTCTTTTTTTTTTTTTTTCGGAGCTGGGGATCGAACCCAGGGCCTTGGAGCATCTTTCTTTTTTGTTCCATGGAAAGTTCCTTGTCCTTTCTGAAGACTCTTTCCCATGTGCAGGTCTCAGCCAGACAGCCAGATCTGCTTACCTGTGAATCAGAACTAAGAGCCCTGAATGGTGAAGAGGGAAGACAGTAGCCAAGGATTCAGGTATGTTAGAGGGATTGAGCAAAGGGTTGGGTCTCAAGTGATAGTACAAAGAGGACATGAAATTGGTTTTGCCAATTTCTCTTTAATTAATGATTCTAGAAAATTTCATTGAGAATAATATCACATGTAGTAATTTTGGATTTCCAGTTATAGGCTGTACTGTAAGCAGTCAGCTCTTCTCAGTTTTTGATTAGTTTTGATTCTCTGAAATGATTGTTACCCATTGAAAATAAAACTTGTTTGACCCAGACTGAAAGCATCACTAGGATATGAGTGAGAACCGAGACATTAGAGCATGTAGCAAATGTCACTAATGGATTCCCTTCTAAGGCCTGTGATCTTCCTTATTGTTGACTTTGGGCCAGGTTCCTAGTGTAGGCCACAATTTTTTTCTTCCTTTCTGTGCAGCTAGCCTCAGACTGCACGGGAAAACCTTCTGTTACCCACAAAATAATCTTGTCAATATGACACCAATGGGCCAGCTTGGCCTGCCTGATTTGGATCGTAGCACATGGGATCCAAATTAGAACACCAATGGCTTGTGCTTTAATATTAACAATAGACAAATGGGACCTCAAAATTGAAAAGTTTCTGTAAGGCAAAAGACACTGTCAATAGAACAAAATGGCAGTAATTTTTGGGGGGAGAAGGTAACATCAAAGAGCCCAAAAGCAAGATACTTAAATTTTTAAAAAGAACTAATCAAATTCTTTTATATTCTGTTTGGATGGAAATAAATCAGGGAAGGCAGGTTATCAGTTAGTGTATTCCATGGGCTTCTAGAGGGACAAATGTTCCCATATCTAATTGGTGTTTAATTGATTATTTTAAACTTGATAATTTTTCCCTGTTTTAAGACAATTGTTCAACCCAGATGAAACCATTCCTGATCCATTCCAAGTGAGGAGTAAAGTATTTAACAGCAGCTGTTAGAATTGAAGATTCTTTTGATAGTAATATTTTTGGTACTGCCTCTTATTTGGAAGCATTCTCCCTATTCTCCTCTGGCAAAGGCCACAGTTAAATCTTCAAATACCCAGCAAAATTGTTGTTACATTAGCCAATGGGGGTCTAATGGTCCCTTTCGTACTGTCTGTGCCTTCCCATTTATAAAAATCTTGGGCAAAAAATTCCCAGGAGAGATTAGCTACTCCCATCAGGAACCTTGTCTCATCTTAGGATAGTCTTTTCTGCCCCCGTGTTTGTCTATTAGACATTTAAAACTTTTATCGTCAATTTTTATTGAACGTTGAGGGTTATTTTTCTCTAATATGTTAGTGACCCAATGTTGTTGGTTTTCCATCTTGCTGCTGGGATTGAGCGTTGCCATGCAAGGAGTTTAAAGGTGGCAGGGGTTTGCCTTCTTTATTCTTTTTCGACTTGCAGTTCTTTTTCCAATATAAGCCTTCCTTTCATGTAGCTGGGACACATGGATTTAGGAAGCTTAAGGGCAGCTGTGTTATTTTTGGGGGTGAATCTCCCATCCACTGTCTGGTGTCTCCATATTTAAAACATGTTGAATTTAACCATGTTGCGGCTACAAAGGCTTGTGTCACAAACGAGACCTGGTATGATGCAGTCCCAGTGTCATGGGTAGCCATGATCCTATTATTGTAATGTTCATTTTCTAGTCCCTGGCATGCCTATGCCCCAGGTTCATTTCTTCCCAGATAAGATTTTTTTTTTTTTTAAGTACTTGACTTTTCCTGCAGGGTCTGTATTTTTCTATACCCTTAGTATATAGTGCAGGAAAGTTTCAGTTGGTTTTTGTTTTACGAAGGTTAGTGAAGAGGCCTCTTTATGGACAAGGGAGTTAAATGGTCTCAGGTCACATAAGTGAACCTGTTCAAAGCAGCCAGTGCGGAGTAAGGCCTGCTAAATCTCTGTGGGGAAGTTACTCTGGCCAAACAGCCATAATTCCAATTTATTAATTTAATATGGAAGGGGACAGGGTGCCCTTTTTGTAGTCCTAATTGTTCATTAAGCAATTCATTTTTCCTAGCCTGCATCTGACATTCATCTATAAACAGGGTTTCCCACTGTACATACAGAGGACCAGGGAGTTTAAATCAGCATCTATCTCTTTAACTTTGGGGAGTTAAAAGTTGGTATTGAAACTCTGCAAAATAGAATTGGTCCAAAGGGCATGAATTACATTCTTATGAATGGCTTGTCATAATTCTTTTAAGCCTGCTGCTGGCAGGGGGATACCAAATCACCAGATATTGTCTGGACACATGTAACATAACCACAGAGGTCCATATGGGTGGAGATTCTGGATGCCTGGGACATTGACGCTGAGCATGCGGGGATAATTGTTCCTGTCCTCTCTGAGATTACAGAGATGCTTATGACCAGGGAATTGGTGCTGTTAAGTAGTGATGCTGAGTGTGGTGGAGGGTTTATCTGAGTGTCTTTAGGAGCCTTGGTCCTGATTTGTGGTTCTTTGTCTTCTGTAGCCAATGCAAGCTCTTACTTGGAAGAAGTGATTAAGGGATTAAGTGATTTTAGGAAGTAACTTTGATTACATCAATTGTTTTTTATAAAGTGGGCAAGTCAGACCCTGGACAGTCCTCAGGGTCTTTCTACTCATTTGATTCTTCCCCTTTATCTCCATGACCTTCTTCCTCTAATAGGCCATCTTGAGGCTTAGGATGTCTTATTATATACTGCTGAATGTCAGCTATTATGGGGAGGAAGGGGAGTGACAAAAATAGCCTTCTTGGACTTTCCCATTGCAAACCAGGTACTCAATAAGGGTCAAGACTTCTAGGTTGGAAATAAATACCTACAGTTCCATGGTGTGAATTGAAGCACCTCATCCCAGAATTCCAGGCCCTTCTGCTGGGAGATTTTACATCCTCTTGATTCAAGTCAGGCCCTAAGGGAACTAATTTGGAATTCCCCATGGAAAAGAGAGAAGGTGCCACCATTGGTGTTCAATGATCATGAGACCATTCCGCTGCTGCTCAGTTATTGAGAAGACCCTGTCAAGCAGGAGCCCTCCAGCAGGTTTAAGAGACTAGCAACAGTCCTAGGGAGTTTTCAATTGTTGTTAGGTAAACCAGGTGTTTTATGAGAGTCTAAAAATTTATTGACTACACTCAGTCTGGCTGTTGGGTCAGAAAGAAAGAAGAGGACAGTTACACAATGTCAGGGAGTCACCAGAATCCAAAGGTGTCAGTTTTTCCTCAAGCTGTATCTGGTCTTTGAAGGCACAAACTGAAAGTAAAGCAAATTTAAAAAGAAAGATTTAAAAAAAAAAAAAGGGGGGGAGGTGTGATTGGTCCATAGGCAGAATGGTCAGGAGAAAGTGCTGCTTCTTTGGTGGAAGATACTCCAAATTTCTCACATTCCACCAGTCCCTGTTCAAGTGCCAAATGTGGGTCTCCTTTTCTGGTAGGTTGAGGACAAGGGGAGCTGAAGCAGCACGCAGAGTTTGAATGGTTGTAAGTATGTTGTGAAGACTTCTGGGAGTCAACTTAAGTTGGTTGTATAACTTATTAAGAAGAATGTCAGATGTGAGTCTTCTCATGGATATTTATACCTTTAATTTGCAGAATTCTATTTCTTAACTAAGCGGCATCCTTGCTTTTCTTACATTTTCCCAGATTGCCTCATTTAAAATTTTCTCTGTATTTGAATTGTATACCTTCTAATGAAGTGTATTGAGTTGTTCTGATTAGAGGGAACTGATTCCAGCTGTCCTTTTGCATTCTTAGGTTCAGGTTTCTGTCTGATTGTGTTCATTGTGCTGAGGTATATGCCTCTTGCTCTCCATTCTTCAAAGTTTTTATATCAAGCAAATGTGATACTTAGCCACAAGCCTTTCAAGGATCTATTGACATGGTCATGTTTCTTCTGACTCCACATATTTGGTATCTTACATTGATTAAGGTGCTGAAAGAGTCTTACTTTCTTGACATTTAAATAAGCTTGTATTCCATTCCCATTTGATTTAGAGACAACCTCTTTGTGTCAATCCTGGCAACTGGGCTGTGATTTTTTTTTCTTGGCGTATATTTGTTTGGGCTGATCTTAATTTTTGACTACATTCAAATACACTTCTTAAACTGTCGATTTTACCAGTCACCTTTTCTGAATGTACCATGAGAGTTGACAATTATATTCTCTCAGGGCTTTAAAATATATTATTCTATGCCCTCCTCACTTCAACCTGTGGGAAAACATTTATGACTATTGTATTTGTCAAGCCTCAGTTGGTATTAAAGAATAGAAGACAACTGGAAAATAGATGCACATTGTTACAGCACTTAGATGTGAGAACAGCGAGATAGATGTGGGAGTTCTGGAAGCATTTGTCTGGCAAATTATCCTAGAGTAGACTGCTATGACCTCCTACCAATCAGTAGACCCAGTGGCTGAACACTATATATGGATATTTGAAGCAGATCTTGTCCTTTGAATGGAAATTTCATAAGTGTAAAAAGATTTCTGTTCAGAAGTAGCTGAGTATTTGAGGAATGTCACTTCTGGATTTTTGTGTAGAATCCCTGGACTTCGTAGTGGATGCATATAAAATAATAGGTTATTCATCCCTAGCCAAAATGACCTCTTGTTCACTCCATGAAATGGAAAACATACCTTTCCAATTAAGGACATGCACAGAATTAAGTCAGAGAGTATATTTCATTCCCATATTTAATATTTCTGATATTAAAACACAGCATAACAGGAGTAGGAAATTTTGATGTGTTGCTGCTAGGTTGGAAAACATTGGGGTTGGGGATTTAGCTCAGCGGAAGAGCGCTTGCCTAGGGAGCGCAAGGCCCTGGGTTCGGTCCCCAGCTCCGAAAAAAAAAAAAAAAGGAAAACATTACTCAGCTTGTATGTCACAAGTAAAAATCATGGAGACATATGCTATGTAAAATGTCCTGATTATTTCCCTTGAAAATGTATGCATTTCTATGCTAACTTTTTCTTACCATCCTGATGCTTGCCACAAATCTCTTACACTGTAAAATCATTACAGCGTTATATTTTATCCTGACTCTCAAAGATCTGTTGTGTATGTCTTCCTGTTGTGAGTGAATTTTCAATCACATTAACTAGGAAGTAACTTGATTTTTTAACTCATCATGGTTGTTAGAATATTTTTACAGAGGATTATTCCAGTACAGTATTTGCTTTTTCTGTTTTCTTTGCTGTTATGGCTATTACAAAGCTCCTCAGCTCCTGGAGTTTAATTTCATCCATGCTTCCTAACTCCCCTGTTCTACCACTTGTAGGAGTGGCCTTTCCACTCTGAGCTCCTAAAAGAGCTTGCATGGATACCTTCATCATTTTCTGTCCTTTCCCTCTTTGTCCAAATTTTTATCTCAATCATCCCTTTTGTATTTTACATATGCCTTAAGGCAGGTTTTATGTGGGTAGACAGGATGTCATGTATTCATAATTCTAACTGCCATTATATATGACAGTATCATTTTTAATAACTCACTCCACTTCCTCCAGCTTTCAGAGTCCGCGCACCACCTCAATTTCTGCCGTTGCACACAGCAGTCTCTGAAATGAAAATATCCTGTTTCAAACAAAGTTATTGGCACCTAGGCTGAAAGCAGCACCAGGCTATTAGGTGATCAGAACCACTGAAAGGCATTTGCAACATTTCAAAATGTAGGAATATGTCAGGATAGATTCTCTTTAGGGAGCTTTGATATTTAGAGTCACTGACTTTTGGCCAGTGTTGAGTGCCATCTAGGTATTTCATTTGTGGGCAGACCTCAGTTCAAACCAGAAGGGCTTCTGTTATGTACAAAGTAGTCTTGGCAATATTACACTAATGGGCATACCTTGCCTGACAGGGTGGTATTGCAACACAAGGGGTCAGCGTCTGGGTTTTCTTGCCCAGCAGCCTACAGAGCCCTTTGAGCAATTTAATGTTACATTAGTGCGTCCGAATCATTTGTGAGAGTCAATGAGTAGTCTGAATACTTCTCACCATACTCCTGTATCAATTTCTAAATGGGTCTGCCACAAACAGATACATCCACTCCATCCACTTAAGAGTACGATTAACTACATTAAAAGGTCACAGCATAGAAATATGGAGGTATACTGGCTTAGAACATTCATCGTGAGGATATTCCATTTACTAACATATTTGGACTGAATTATAGTATTTTACCTATAAATGAATTCATGTGTATTTCAAGTCATCAATATTCTCACACAAACATTTGTATGAAACTTAGAAACCAGGTCTATGTTGAAACAGAGCAGTAAACTATAAAATTTATCTTGCCTCAGGAACAATGTAAAATATTCTTAGATGATGATGAAAATGGCTGTAACTAATCTGGTGACAATTTATCATTTTAAGTAAAATCATATTTGGTAGATAAAGTATATTCTGTACTCCAAGTCAACAGGACACACAGGGAAAATAGATGTCCAATATCTGTCAGGTAGAATGAATTGAAATGTGATCAAAAGGTCAGATATTATATTCTAGTGTGATGACTAATGAAACTTCATTTTATGCTAGGTGTCAAATTTGATACACAGTAGCCATTTTTCTATGACTCCAGTTCCTGTGACTTCACAGTAATAACCTTGAGTAGTAATATTTTGCAGGAGGTAATCATGTATTCTGTATTTGTGCCTCATACCTGATGAAGGTAGAAAAATGCCCCAGATGTAGCGATTTTCTTTGTTACACTAAATATATCATTTCATGTTCTCCTGTCTGTAAGAATGTTGGTAAGAACCCTGCTACCATTTTGGTTTGGGGGCTGGGGAGGTCTTCTTAATATGGTTTGGCATTGTCCATAAAGAGTTTTATTAATAGTGGCTTTGTATTTTTGACACCTTTATATGAAATTTTGTCACAAATTCTAGTCTTTATTCCTGAGACAGAAATTTAATGAAGAGCAACAAGAAGAATGACTGCTTCTCTGGTAAATGTGTCCAAGGTCAGTCTCATGTCCACATTTCTTTGAAAATTGTATATCTTATTGAGCCCATTAAAAACTTTGTTATCTACATCTAGTAATGCTAACTAAAGGGTTTATGTTCTATGACTTATCTTCACTTTTGTTTCTGATAATCAAAATTACCGTAGTGTAGCCTTGTCCCATTATATTTTCCCTCAATATTATACTATGAGGACATAAATTTCTTTAGACCTAAGACATGCAATTCTATTGTAAATGACACTCAAAAGATATATCTTTGTCCAACTTTAATATCAAATAGACATGTGTCTTTTATATTAGTGAAGAAGAAAGGTCCCTTGTGCTACATAAATTACATTTTATGAATGATCAGGTTTTCAGAATCAAGCTTATGAATGTGGATCTGCACAAACATGGACAGTGACATCACTGAGCAATGTATGGAAGACTTGAATTTATGAAAGAGTATAGTTAGAATTCTGCATTTCATGTTTTTGCCTCTTTTTTCCTAGAACATTTGCAGCATTGTGCCTAGGCCTTAGGATGTCAACTGAGAATGTTAGGAGAGTCAGGTCAGACAAAACTGCAGAAAAGATTGACCTAATGTCCAAATTTGAGCAAGATTGACATTGTAGAATTCTGAACCATAGTGTTACTTGTCATTATTTGATCATCTGTGCTGTGATATTGGATTTTGTTTAATTCATCAAGATTTATTCCTGTACCTAGATCTTAAATGTGTGCAATATATGTTTTTAAAGTTTGCTGATTATGAGACTATTATCTTGTTTCACAGACATAAAAAATTAACCGCATCTTTGATTAAAATTAAAATTCAATTTTATGTATATTGGTACATTTTACTGACTCTATGCGTATGTGCTTGGTATTCTTCCTGCATGTTGAGATAAGAAGAGAGCATTTGATCTCATAGAACTTGGACACAAATTCCACTGTGTACTGCCATGATGGTGCCGGCAAACAAATTTCTTATTAGAGGACTTTAAAAGACATTATAGTGTCCAGACTGCAAACAAAGTTTTCCAATATTGCAATGGTGGTAAATCCTCTGTTGCTCAGTCTTAGAGAACATCAGCAGAGTCATAAAGAGCAGAGACGTGAATATATATATATATATATATATATATATATATATATATATAATCTATGGAATAGCAGCAATGCTTAACTTCTGACAAATCTCTATTGCACTTCTAGAAAATTTTTTTCCTTGAATATTTGCCATGACTCATCCATATCACAAATTATATCTTATTCTTTAGGTCTTTCTTAACTGGGAAAACATTTTTGTCCAACAGCACATGGTAAATTGGTAATTTTCTATTACAGTGTCTGCTAACATTCAGGGATGTGGCTGTGGAGTTCTCAATGGAGGAATGGGAATGTCTCAACTATTCCCAGAAGACATTGTATAGAGATGTGATGATGGAAAATTACAACAATCTATTCTTTGTGGGTGAGAATAATCTTTTTTTTAATTAGATTTTTTTTTATTGGATATATTTCTTTATTTACATTTCAAATGTTATTCCCTTTCCTGGTTTCCTGTCCATAAGCCCCTTACTCCTCCTCCTCCCCCATAAGACTGTTTCCCCCAATCAATACCCCCCCTGCACTGGGGGTTCAATGTTAGCAGGACCAAGGGTCTGCTCTTATACTAGTGCCCCAACAAGGCTATTCTCAGCTACATATGCAGTTGGAGCCCTGGATCAGTCCATGTACAGTCTTTGGGTAGTATTTAGTCCCAGGAAGCTCTGGTTGGTTGGCACTGTTGATCTTATGGGGTTGCAAGCCCCTTTAGCTCTTTCAATCCTTCCTCTGATTCTGCCAGAAGGGGGTCCCGTTCTCAGTTAAGTGGTTTGCTGCTAGCATTCTCCTCTGTATTTGACATATTCTGGCTGTGTCTCTCAGGAGAAATCTATATCTGGTCCCTTTCAGCATGCACTTTTTAGCTTCATCAATCTTTCCTACTTTTGGTGACTGTATATATATGGGCCACACGTGTGGCAGGCTCTGAATTCTGTTGCTTCAGTCTCTGTTCTAAACTTTGCCTCCATATCCTTTCCTATGTATATTTTTGTTCCCTCTTTTGAGAAGTAATGAAGCATCTGCATTTTGATCATGCTTCTTCTTGAGCTTCCTGTGGTCTATGGATTGCATCTTGGGTAATTCAAGCATTTGGGCTAATATCCACTTATCAATGAGTGTGTTTTTCTTTGATTTGGTTTCCTTACTCAGGATAATATTTTCTAATTCCATCCATTTGACTAATGAATTTCATAAAGTCATTGTTTTTGATATCTGAGTAATATTCCATTGTGTAGATATACCACATTTTCTGTATCCATTCCTCTGTTGAAGGGCATCTGGGTTCTTTCCAGCTTCTGGCTATTATAAATAAGGCTGCTATGAACATAGTGGAGCACGTGTCCTTGTATGTTAGAGCATCTTTCCGGTATATGCCAAGGAGAGGTCCTCAGGTAGTTCAATGTCCAATTTTCTGAGGAACCTCCAGACTGATTTGCAGATGGCTGTACCAGTCTGCAGAGGTTTTTTTCTTTTTTTCCCGGAGCTGGGGACCGAACCCAGGGCCTTGCGCTTGCTAGGCAAGTGCTCTACCACTGAGCTAAATCCCCAACCCCGAGTTTTTTTATCTTAGCCATCCTGACTATTGTGAGGTGGAATCTTAGGGTTGTTTTGATTTACATTTCACTGATGACTAAGGATGTTGAACATTTCTTTAGGTGCTTCTGGTCATTGGATATTCCTCAGCTGAAAATTTTGTGTTTAGCTCTGTACCCAATTTTTAATAGGGTTATTTGTCTCCCTGCAGTCTAACTTCTTGGGTTCTTTGTATATTTTGGATATAAGCCCACTATCAGTTGTAGGATTGGTAAAGATCTTTTCCCAATCTGTTGGTTGTTGTTTTGTTCTAACAACAGTGTCCTTTGCCTTACAGAAGCTTTGCAGTTTTATGAGATCCCATTTGTCGATTCTTGATCTTAGAACATAAGCCATTAGGTTTTTTTGTTCAGGAAATGTTCCCAAGTGCCCATGTTTTCAAGACTCTTCCCCACTTTTTCTTCTATTAGTTGAGGATATCTGGTTTGATGTGGAGTCCTTGATTCACTTTGACTTAAGCTTTGTACAGGGTAATAAGAATGGAGTGATTTGATTTCTTCTACATGTTGACCTCCAGTTGAACCAGCACCATTTGCTGAAAATGCTATCTTTTTTCCATTGGATGGTTTTAGCTCCTTTGTCAAAAATCAAGTGAACATAGGTGTGTGGTTTCATTTCTGGGTCTTCAGTTCTGTTCCACTGATCTAGCTGCCTGTCTCCGTACCAATACAATACAGTTTTTATGACTATTCCTCTGTAATACTGCTTGAGGTCAGGGATCATGATTCCCCCGGAACTTTTTATTGTTGAGTATAGTTTTCCCTATCCTCTCTATTTTTTGTTATTCCAAATGAATTTGCAAATTGCTCTTTCTATCTCTATAAATAATTGAGTTGGAATTTTGATGGGGATTGCATTAAATCTGTAGATTACTTTTGGCAAAATGGCCATTTTTACTATATTAATCCTGCCAATCCATGAGCATGGAAGATCTTTCCATCTTCTGAGATCTTCTTCAATTTCTTTCTTCAGAGACTTGAAGTTCTTATCATACAGATCATTTACTTGCTTGGTTAAAGTCACACCAAGATATTTTATATTATTTTGGACTATTGTGAAGGGTGTAATTTCCCTAATTTCTTTCTCATCCTGTTTATACTTTGAATAAAGGAAGGCTACTGATTTGTTTGAATTAATTTTATACCCGAATACGTTGCTCACATTGTTTATCAGGTTAAGTAGTTCTCTGGTTGAACTTTTGGGGTCACTTAAGTATACTATCATATGATCTGCAAATAGTGATATTTTAACTTCTTTCCTTCCAATTTGTATCCCTTTGACCTCCTTTCATTGTCTGATTGCCCTGGCTAAGACTTCAAGTATTATATTGAATAAACAGGGAGAGAGCGGGCAGACTTGTCTAGTCCCTGATTTTAGTGGCATTGTTTGAAGTTTCTCTCCATTTAGTTTAATGTTAGCTATTGGTTTGCTATATATGGCTTTTACTATGTTTAGGTATGGGCCTTGAATTTCTGGTCTTTCGAGGACATTTATCATGAAGGGGTGTTGAATTTTGTCAAATGTTTTCTCAGCGTCTAATGGAATGATCATGTGGTTTTTAATCTTTCAGTTTGTTTATATAGTGGATTACGTTGATGAATTTCTGTATATTAAACCATCCCTACATGCCTGGGATGAAGCATACTTGATCATGGTGGATGATTGTTTTGATGTGGTCTTGGATTCGGTTTGCAAGAATTTTACTGAGTACCTTTGCATCGATATTCATAAGGAAATTGGTCTGAAGTTCTCTTTCTTTGTTGGATCTTTGTGCAGTTTAGGTAAAAGAGTAATTGTGGCTTCATAAAAGGAATTTGATAGTGCTCCTTCTGTTTCTATTTTGTAGAGTAGTGTGGACAATATTGTTATGAGGTCTTCTATGAAGGATTGATAGAATTCTATACTAAACCCATCTGGTACTGGGCTCTTTTTGGTTGGGAGACTTTTAATAACTGCTACTATTTCTTTAAGAGTTATGGGGTTGTTTAGATGGCTTATTTGTTACTGATTTAACTTTGGTACCTGGTATCTGTCTACAAAATTGTCCATTTCCTCCAGATTTTCCAGTTTTGTTCAATATAGGCTTTTGTAGTAGGTTCTGATGATATTTTGAATTTTCTCTGATTCAGTTGTTATGTTCCCCTTTTCGTTTCTGATTTTGTTAATTTGGACACACTCTCTGTGCCCTCTGTTAGTCTGGCTAAGAGTTCTTCTATCTTGTTGATTTTTCTCAAAGAACCAGATCCTTGTTTTGTTGATTCTTTGTATAGTCCTTTGTGTTTCTAAGTGGTTGATTTCAGCCCTGAGTTTGATTTTTTTCCTGCCTTCTACTCCTCTTGGGTGTATTTATTTCTTTTTGTTCTAGAGCTTTTAGGTGTACTGTCAAGCTGCTGATGTATTGTCTCTTCTATTTCTTTTTGTAGGCACTCAGAGTTATGAATTTTCCTCTTAGCACTGCTTTCTTTGTGTCCCATAAGTTTGGGTATGTTCTATCTTCATTTTCATTAAATTCTAAGATGTCTTTAATTTTTTTCTTTATTTCTTCCTTGACCAAGTTGTTATTGAGTAGATATTATTCAACTTCCATGTATATGTGGGCTTTCTGCTGTTATTAAATACCAGCCGTAGTCCATGGTGATCTGATCGGAAGCATGGGATTATTTCTATCTTCCTGTAACTGTTGAGGCCTGTTTTGTGACTGATTATATGGTCATTTTTAGAGAAGGTACCATGAGGTATGTGGTACCATGAGAAGACGGTATATCGTTTTGATTTAGGATGGAATGTTCTATAAATATCTGTTAAATCCATTTGGTTCATAACTTCTGTTAGTTTATGTCTCTGTTTAATTTCTGTTTCCATGATCTGTCCATTGATGAGAGTGGGGTGTTAAAATCTTCTGATATTATTGTGTGATGTGAAATGTGTGATTTGTGCTTTAGTAAGGTTAATTTATGAATGTAGGTGCCCTTGCATTTGGGGCACAGATATTTAGGATTGAGAGTTCATCTTGGTGTATTTTTCCTTTAATGATTATGAAGTGTCCTACCTTATCTTTTTTGATGGCTTTTGGTTGAAAGTCAGTTTTATTTGATATTACAATGCCACCACCAGCTTGTTTCTTTGGACCATTTGCTTGGAAATTTGTTTTCCAGCCTTTTGTTTTGAGGTACTATCTATCTTTGTCTTTGAGATGTGTTTTCTGTATGCATCAAAATGCTGGTTCCTCTTTATGTATCCAGTCTGTTAGTCTATGTCTTTTTATTGGGGACTCGAATTCATTGATGTTGAGAGATATTAAGGAATAGTGATTGTCACTTCCTGTTATTTTTGTCGTTAGAGGTGGAATTATGTTTGTGTGTCTTCTCTTTCAGTTATTTTGCAGGGAGATTACATCCTTGCTTTTTGTAAAGCATAGTTTCTCTTCTTCTTTTGGAGTTTTCCATCTGTTATCCTTCGTAGGGCTCAATATGTAGAAAGATAATCTGTAAATTTGGTTTTGTCATGGAATATCTTCATTTCTCCATCTATGTTAATTGAGAGTTTTGCTGGATATAGTAGCCTAGGCTGACATTTGTGTTCTCTTAGGGACTGTATGACATCTGTCCAGGATCTTCTGGTTTTGATAAGTCTCTGGTGAAGAGGTCTGGTGTAATTCTTATAAGTCTGCCTTTATATGTCACTTGAACTGTTTTCCCTTACTGCTTTAATATTCTTTCTTTATTTCTTTATTTTGTGCATTTGGTGTTTTGACTATTATGTGATGGGAGGAGTTTCTTTTCTGGTTCAATCTATTTGGAATTTTGTAGGCTTCCTGTATGTTTTTGGCTATCTCTTTGTTTAGGTTAGGGAAGTTTTCTTCTATAATTTTGTTGAATATTTTTGTTGAATATTTACTAACCCTTTAAGTTGGGAGTCTTCACTCTCTTCTATACCTATTATCCTTAGGTTTGATCTTCTCATTGTGTCCTGTATTTCCTGAATGGTTTGGACTAGGAGCTTTTTGTGTTTTACATTATCTTTGATTTTTATGTCAATGTTTTCTATGGTATCTTCTGCCCCTGAGATTCTCTCTTCTATCTCATGTATTCTGTTGGTGATGCTTGTATCTATGACTCCTGGTCTCTTCTTTAGGTTTTCTATCTCTAGAGTTGTCTCTCTTTGTGCTTTCTTTATTGTTTCTATTTCCATTTTTAAATTCTGAATGGTTTTGTTCAATTCCTTCATCTGTTTGGTTATGTTTTCCTGTAATTCTTTCAGGCGTTTTTGTGTTTCTTCTTCTTTTTTTTTCTTCATCTTTGTTAACTTGGGTATTTCTTATTTACATTTCAATTGTTATTCCCTTTCCTGGTTTCCAGGCCAACATCCCCCTAACCTCTCCCCCTCCCTTTCTATATTGGCGTTCCCCTCCCCATCCATCCCTCTTTACTGCCCTCCCCCCAACAACCCTGTACCCTGGGGGTCCAGCCTTGACAGTACCAAGGCCTTCCCCTTCCACTGGTGCCCCTACTAGGCTATTCATTGCTACCTGTAAATTTGGAGCCCAGGGTGAGTCCATGTATAGTCTTTGGGTAGTGGCTTAGTCCCTGGAAGCTCTGGTTGCTTGGCATTGTTGTTCTTATGGGGTCTCAAGCCCCTTCAGCTCTTTCAGTCCTTTTTGTGATTCCTTCAATGGGGCCCTGTTCTCAGTTCAGTGGTTTGCTGCTGGCACTCGGCTCTGTATTTGACATATTCTGGCTGTGTCTCTCAGGAGATATTTCCACCCAGTTCCTCTCAGCCTGCACTTCTTAGCTTCATCCATCTTAACTAGTTTGGTGGTTGTATATGTATGGGCCACATGTGGGGCAAGCTCCGAATGGCCGTTCCTTCAGTCTCTGTTCTAAATTTTACCTCCCTATCCCCTCCTATGGGTATTGTTGTTCCCCTTTTAAAGAAGTAGTAAAGCATCCACATTTTGGTCATCCTTCTTGAGTTTCATGTGGTGTGTGCATCTTGGGTAATTGGAGTATTTGGGCTAATATCCACTCATCAATAAGTGCATACCATGTGTGTTTTTCTGTGGTTGGGTTACCTCACTCAGGATGATATTTTCTAGTTCCATCCATTTTCCTTTGAATTTCATGAAGTCATTGTTTTTGATACCTGGGTAGTACTCCATTGTGTACATGTACCACATTCTCTGTATCCATTCTTCTGTGGAAGGGCATCTGGGATCTTTCCAGCTTTTTGATATTATAAATAAGACTGCTATGAACACAGTGGAGTATGTGTCTTTGTTGTATGTTGGAGCATCTTTTGGGTATATGCCCAAGAGAAGAATAGCTATGTCCTCAGGCAGTGCAATGTCCATTTTTTGAGGAACCTACAGACTGATTTCCAGAATGGTTGTACCAGTCTGCAATCCCACCAACAATGGGGGAGTGTTCCCCTTTCTCCACATCCTTACCAGCATCTTCAGTCACCTGAGTTTTTGATCTTTGCCATTCTGACTGGTGTGAGGTAGAATCTCAGGGTTGTTTTGATTTGCATTTCCCTTATGACTAAAGATCTTTAGGTGTTTCTCAGCCATTCGGCATTCCTCAGCTGTAAATTGTTTGTTTAGCTCTGAACCCCACTTTTTGATAGGGTTATTTGTCTCCCTTCAGTCTAACTGCTTGAGTTCTTTGTATATTTTGGATATAAGCCCTCTATCAGTTGTAGGGTTGGTAAAGATCTTTTCCCAATCTGTTGGTTGCCGTTTTGTCCTAACAACAGTGTCCCTTGCCTTACAGAAGCTTGGCAGTTTTATGAGGTTCCATTTGTCAATTCTTGATCTTAGAGCATAAGCCATTTGTGTTTTGTTCAGGGAATTTTCTCCAGTGCCCATGTATTCGAGATTCTTCCCCACTTTTTCTTCTATTAATTTGAGTGTATCTGGTTTGATGTGGAGGTCCTTGATCCACTTAGACTTAAGCTTTGTACAGGGTGATAAGACTGGAATGATCTGCATTCTTCTATATGCTGACCTCCAGTAGAACCAGCACCCTTTGCTGAAAATGCTATCTTTTTTTCCATTGGATGGTTTTGGCTCCTTTGTCAAAAATCAAGTGATGATAGGTGTTCATTTCTGGGTCTTCAATTCCATTCCACTGGTCTATCTGTCTGTCTCTGTGCCAATACCATACAGTTTTTTTTTATCACTTTTGCTCTGTAATACTGCTTGAGTTCAGGGATAGTAATTCCTCCAGAAGTCCTTTTATTGTTGACAGTTTTAACTACCCTGGGTGTTTTTTTATTCCAGATGAATTTGCAAATTGTCCTGCCTAACTTTATTAGGAATTGGGTTGGAATTTTGATGGGGATTGCATTGAATCTGTAGATCGTTTTTGGTAAAGTGGCCATTTTTACTATATTGATCCTGCCAATCCATGAGCATGGGAGATCTTTCCATCTTCTGAGATCTTCTTCAATTTCTTTCTTCAGCGGCTTGAAGTTCTCATCATACAGATCTTTCACTTGCTTGGTTAAAGTCATACTGAGGTATTTTATATTATTTGGCCTATTATGAAGGGTGTCATTTCCCTAATTTCTTTCTCGACTTGTTTCTCTTATGTGTAGAGGAAGGCTACTGATTTATTTGAGTTAATTTTTATACCCAGCTACTTTGCTGAATGTGTTTATCAGGTTTAGTAGTTCTCTGGTGGAACTTTTGCGATCACTTAAGTATATAATCATATCATCTGCAAATAGTGATATTTTGACTTGTTCCTTTCCTGTCTTTATCCCTTTGATCTCCTTTTGTTGTCTGATTGCTCTGGCTAGGATTTCGAATATTATATTGAATAAGTAGGGAGAGAGTAGGCAGCCTTGTCTAGTCCCTGATTTTAGTGAGATTCTTCAAGTTTCTTTTTGTTTAGTTTAATACTAGCTACTAGTTTGCTGTATATGGCTTTTACTATGTTTAGGTATGGACCTTGAATTCCTATTCTTTCCAGGACTTTTATCATGAAGGTGTGTTGAATTTTGTCAAATGTTTTCTCAGCATCTAATGAAATGATCATGTGGTTTTTGTCTTTCAGTTTGTTTATATAGTGTATTACGTTGATGATTTTCTGTATAGTAAACCATCCCTGCATCCCTGGGGTAAAGCCTACTTGATCATGATGGATGATTGTTTTGATGTGCTCTTGGATTCGGTTTGCCAGAATTTTATTGAGTACCTTTGCATCAATATTCATAAGGGAAATTGGTCTGAAGTTCTCTTTCTTTGTTGAGTCTTCGTGTGGTTTAAGTATAAGAGTAATCGTTGCTTCATAGAAGGAATTCGGTAGTGCTCCATCTGTTTCAATTTCGTGGAATAGTTTGGATAGTATTGGTATTAGGTCTTCTATGAAGGTCTGATAGAATTCTGCACTGAACCCATCTGGACCTGGGCTCCTTTTGGTTGGGAGACTTTTAATGACTGCTTCTAATTCTTTAGGAGTTATGGGGTTGTTTAAATGGTTTATTTGTTCTATTCTGTGAGGGCAGCAACCAAAAGAGCCTGCCCCGCCTTCGCTGGGGACCCTGTGCACAGGGGGCCCAGATGGTGCTAGGCCTTTTCCTCTAGATTCAGTAATGTGGCCAGAGAGTAGTCTCCTCTGGGTTCCCAGGCATGTCTGCCCCTCTGAAGGTCTAGCTCTCCCTCCCATAGTATTTGGGTGCAGGGATCTATTTGACTGGGCCCCTTCAGATCTGGGCGGTGTCTGGACAGCAGCGTTGAGTGCCCCTGTCTTTCCTTTCCCCGAGGCCTTATACAGATTCCTCTTGGGCCAGGGATGTGGCCAGGGGTGGGCAGTGCTGGCGATCTCTTCTGCCCTGCAGTCTCAAGTTTGCCCACCTGTCTGGTTGGTGAGCTCTCTCTCCCATGGGTTTGTGTTTCTTCTTTAAGGGCTTCTTCTTTGGTCAGAGAACTGGGCTCTGATGATGCCATGTAGCCTTTGTTTCTATTTCTTAGGTTCCTGTGCTTGCCTCTAGCCATTGGGTTGTCACTGGCATTTGATTGTCTTGCTTTTTCTGACAGTGGCTTGACCCTTCTGTAGGTCTTTGTTTCAGCACTCCTGTAGAACTGTTTTCTTGTTTCCTTTCAGCTGTTTTTGGGACCAGGCGCTCTGTTCTCAGATGAGTAGGCATTCCTGGTGACTGTTGTTCTCCTCTCTGCACAGACAGGAGTCAGATGGGTCTTGCATGTGATTGCTCCTAGGTCCTTGCACCCAAGGGGCACAGCTGACACTAGGGGATTCCCTCTTGGTTCGGTAATGTGTACAAAGGGTAGTCTCCTCAAATTTTTCATGAGTGTCCGCACTTCTGATGGTTCAACTCTCTCCCTCCATGTTGTTGGGGTGCCGAGAATACTCTTGTAGAATTTCAATTTAATCCTTTCAATTTACATATCTTCTGTAGGTGGAAACTCTCTGAAAAGTCTAGAAACTCTGAGAATAAAGAAAATTCTAGTTACCAACGTAACATATCAGGGAGTTTCCTTTTCATCTCTATGTATTTTTTAGGAAAAAATAAACCAGTTCTGTATTCTCTGTAGTCTCTCTAACACTTTTACCTAGTTTTCAATCAAAATATCAAAGTTCAAAGATATTGCATATTCAGAGAAAGGAAATATATTGTTTTATTTATAATAATTTGAATTTAAAAATTTACCTTTGCATTAAACTGATCACTCATTTCTGAATTTTAAAATGCAGAAGGTTTCAAATAGAGAAAGATCTGTTTAGTGATAATTATTTTACTTATTTATTCAACTTTTGACACATGGTCTAACTTTAGTACTGTTACAGTTTGATCTTTTTCCTAGCACTTTAGATGTAGAGGCAAGGGTATATGGTCAGTTCCATGCAAATTTGAGTTAAATAATCAATTCCTACCTGACCTTGTTTATGTGATCCTTCAGATTTTTCCTATCTCAAAGGATTTTACTGAATGATTACCTCTTTTTCCCACCTTTTGCAAGGTACAATTCAGAAGGCTCTTAATTTTCAGTCATTTGATACAGATCAAATTTGAGGTTCTTCTGAGCAACCATTTAGTAATTGTGAGACAGAAATGACCTCTTTCCTTGAGAATGGTTAATTTACCATTCTTTGTAAAATTGAAGAAATATAGGTTATTGAATCCCTTACACACGTATTAATCCCTCTGTTTCCTAATTGACTTTTTTCTAGAGAATCACTGTAAATATAAGAAGGTATTGGATCAAGACCCGAATTCTATTGTCCATAATGTGATTATCTATGAAAAGTCATATGAATGTAATGAGCTTGTCAAAATGACTCATGAATCCTCCCAAGGTACACCTTTTAAAACTAAACATAAAGATGCATCTGTTCAAATATCAACCCTAAATAGACAAAAAATTGGGAATACTGGAGATGAACCTTGCAAATTTAAAGACTGTATAAACTGTTTGAATGCGTTTGTCATTAGACAAAATCAAAGAATCTACATAGGAGAGAAAGAACCAACCACCATAGAGAATGAAAATCATTATAACTCAAAACATGAAGTCATGCTGAAACAAAGTACTGGAAAGAAACCGCACATTTTCAGGAAATATGGGCAATGCTTCAAGATATACTCAAGCTTCAGTAGATATCAGAATGATCATACTTCAGAGAAATTCTATAAATGTATAAAATGTCGTAAATCCTTTCTGCATTTATCACAGCTCAAAGTACATTACAAAATTCATTATAGACAATATCCTTGCAAATGTACAGCATGTAGTAAGTGCTTTTATCATACATTTGGCTTCAAAAGACATTACAGCATCCACCCTGAAGTAAATACTTACAAAAGCAGTGATTGTGACAAATCATTTATCTACTACTCAAGTCTTAGAAAACATCAGAAAATTTTTGGAGGAGAGAGACACTATGAATGTAATGAAGGTCTGAGGTCACTCTATACAGTCTTTCAACCTGTGTACTATTATATACCACATATAGGAGAGAAAGCTTACAAATGTAGCGAATGTGAGAAATGCTTTACCCGGAAATACCACCTGACAGTCCACCAGAGAATCCATACAGGAGAGAAACCTTACAAATGTGGTGAATGTGACAAATGCTTTACCCGGAAATACCATCTGACAGATCATCAGAGAATTCATACAGGAGAGAAACCTTACAAATGTAGTGAATGTGAGAAATGCTTCACTCGGAAATACCATCTGACAGATCATCAGAGAATTCATACAGTAGAGAAACCTTATAAATGTAGTGAATGTGGCATGTCTTTTATGAAGAAATACCATCTTAGAAGTCATCAAAGTATTCATACAGGAGAAAAACCTTACAATTGTAGTGAGTGTGACAAAGGCTTTACCTACAAAGGCCATCTTAGAAGACATCAGAAAATTCATACAGGTGAGAAACCTTACAAATGTAGTGAATGTGCCAAATGCTTTACTGAGAACAGCAAACTTAGAAGACATCAAAGAATTCATACAGGAGAGAATCTTTACAAATGTAGTGAATGTGACAGATGCTTTATTGAGAACAACAAACTTAGAAGTCATCAGAAAGTTCATATAGGAGAGAAACCATACAAATATAGTGAATATGATAAGTGCCTTACTCAGAAAGGCAGTCTTAGAAGTCATCAATTATTTCATACAGGAGAGAAACCTTACTGATGCAATAAATGTGACAGATCTGTTAGCTGGAAATATTATCTTATGGTTTATGAAAGAATTCATACATGAGAGAAACCTTACAAATGTAGTGAATGTGACAAATGATTTTCAGTAAAAGCTCTCTTAGAAAAACCATACAGGAGAGAAACATTACAGATGAGGTGAATGGACAAATCTTTTACCATAAATGCCATCTTAGATGTCATCAAAGAATTCATACTGAAGAGAAACATTTATCAGAGACACAGTTGTTACTAAGAACAGTTATTGCAAAGCAAGTGTAAATAAAAGGCCTGTAAAAAGCTACATCTGAAACCTGTTTGTATTTTAATTTGGAGTCTGCTCACAAAGCAAACCTGTTTGCCTTTTTTAACAAGAGATCTAGTGGTTTTAACTATTAAATTAATCATTAAACTAACATAGTACTGGATTACCTTGATTTAAGGAGATAGTTGCCTGTTGTCCATCTCTTAAGCTACAAGAAGCCTTCAATGTGATTAGAGAACTTGAAGAAGGATAAATTATAGTAAACTGGCTATACATAAAGTTAAAATGACAGATTTACCCACTATCTACATGGATACCCCATTAGTTTCCTGTTGGCTTTTTGGGGAACACAGGTCTCAAGGTAGGATCAATCTTTGGCAGGAAGGCAACTCTAAGAGTCCCTCCTGAGGAGGCGGAACTTAGCAGAGATGACCTCACCTTGCCAATCAATTCTCCTGGTGTCATTTATTTGTTCCCTGTAGGCATAAAATTTTTCCAGCCTATTTTAATAAGTGTTCAACTTCCCCTCTTGCCCACCATCCTCCAGAGGCAGTAGAAGAGAAAAGTTATTAGGCTACGGGGGAGGTGGATCTGTTTAGCAATTGTACTTTGGGGACAAGCGCAGTCTTCTTTGTGAACAGCTCAATGGTATAGAAAACACATAATACGAATCACAGCCTCAGTCCAGTTTTCTCGGCAGGCAGAAACCATATACTATCAGGTGCAGTTCAATCCTGAAGAAACTACAAGGCTCACCAACTGGCCCAAGGTGAGGCTGGGAAAGAGGCAAAAAGCCACAGAAACTTCACGAGAAGTTGTTTGGTGAGTTTCTCGTGGCCATAACCACTAGTGGAGCTCAACAATGCTATATATGTGAACTAATACATGCATGTTGTTAGCAAAGAATATAGAGTCGGAGCAAACCAAATTGATGCTCCTGTCCTGCTCTCTGTGGGATCCTTTCATGTGTCCACTAGAGCAAGACATCCTTTCACCAGTGTCTGCTTTAGTAAGACATTCTTTCACCTGTGTGCCCCAGCAAACATCATTTGAAATAGCTGACTTTTCAAACAAAGCAGACGTTTCCACTTCCGGTTCTACTTAAAACTAGGCCCTGGCATCAGGTAAGGCATTGCAGCAATTATACCCAGTAGTTATTGTACCACAATCCTGGTGGTGTCCTCTCTCATGCCCTTTTCTTCTTGGAGAACTCTGGGAGGTGGGGTGATTGCTCACATTTGGGAGTCTCTGTTATAATAGGTTTAAACATATTAAATGCCAGATCTCTGATTGGTTTGTGGGCCAGTATCCTTGTAGCATAACTGAGTTAAACAATCTTTATTTTCATCATTTGTTCTAAACTGTTCTTTGTAAATGTAAAACAGGAGACTAAATAAAACTTCAATTCATTATTATCTGTGTCAGTTTTTAGCAGAACTATCAATCCATGTTAAGTTTGAGCCTTAGAAATTAATTTTGAATTGAATTAATAGCATACTCTTTTAGTAATAACATAAAACTCTTTGACCCCAAAAACATACTTCATATAGCGACTTAAATAATAGAAAAAACAGTTTCCATTATAGTTTCGTTTAGTCTGAAGCCAGTGTCAGGACAACAGAAGTTTGAAACAGCAGAGTCCTTGGGTGAGAGAGCTTTTCTCTCTATTTGGGCTATAAGAGTCTTGCCAGAAAATAGGCAAACTGAAAAGAGGGGATGGACTTAATCCTGTGATTTTTAGCCTTTTAATGTTGTAATGCTGTTAAAATTTTAAATTAACAATTTTCTTAATTTCTCTTCCATAATATGTGTTAATACCATAATATATCTGATGTAGTGAAATGAAAAAGAGAAACGCAAAAGCTTCCTTTTTGAATAGTAGGCCACCTTGAATCCTTTTGATGTATCTAGTGTCTTGTATTGCTATTTAAGATCCATTGGTTGGACAGTGGAAATTTGTTCATTGACAAACTTGATGAATCATTGATTATATAGGATCAACAAATCAGGGCCAGTATCAGGCTGAGTGGGCCAGTCAAAGCTGAGACAAAGATGGTCAACCAAGGGACCAGTTTAAAAGGGACTCCTATTATCCTTGAGACGGTTCTCTTTGGAATTTCTTGTCATTTAAGCTTTTTCTAAGCTGAGCCATATTTTCTCTGTCTATGAATGATCAGCCTAAACATGGCATTCTCCTAGAGCTACACATAAACCACTTTGCTGATGAAGTAATAAATCTAAGCCTCTTCTATTATATAAAAGTACTTCAGCTAGAGAGGAAAGGGAGTCTTGTAGGGCAATAATAGATTCTTCTATTAGCTCTTATATCATTATCTATTGCAATATATGAGGCTCTGTAATTCTTATGTTGCAGTATTAGTGCTGAAGCCCTTGTGCCAGCTGTTGGAGCTACTCCGATACCAAGCAGGGTAGATAACACCACAGCAGTTAGAGCAACTCTTTCTACCTGTTGAGCTGGGGAGTCTAATTGATTGGGAATGGCTTTCCCTGTATAGTAAGTTATTTGGAGAACTAGCTGTACTATATAAAAATCAGATGATATATTTAGAACTATAGTACAAATGCAAAGAATGAGCCACATCCTGATGCACAACCCCACCAAACATCCTCTGAAGGAAATAGGTACAAATGTTCTGTATTGGCAATAGTTGGAGTGGAGTTGCAGATCCATGAATATTCTGAGTGTTTCTGATTTCCAATACAAATGCCTTGACCTTTTATTGACTGTAAGGTCAGCTTACCACTTTCTAGTATGTAGCCATCCATTTCTCCTATAAATCCTTTTACATTTGGCCTGATTCTCTTTGTCCTCTGTAGTATATTTGGGGATGGCTGGAAGCACTGGGGATGATAAAAATACTAGGATGTAGATGGTGAGTGCTTGGGTATCCTCCCTTGATGCTAGCCTTTTCCCTTGAGCTATATCTGATCTACTTTTTTTTAATTCTAAGGACATTAGATCATGGTCACTTTTATAGGGTGTCATAATGCTTCCAGCAAAGCAAGTATTTCTTCCTTATTTTTGATGTCTTCAGCAGTCAATAACCCTCTCTCTTGATATATGGACCCATATACATGAACCATGGCAAAGGAATATCTGCTGTCAGTATAAATGTTGGCCATAGTTCTTTCTGCCACCTTCAAAGTTTAAGTTAAAGCTGTCAACTCAGGCTTCTATTCTGATGTTTGTAACAGAGAGCAGTTGTTCAAACAACAAAGTCCAAGTCCACTACTACCACCCTTGCTTAACTGGTTGCATTCTCAGGAAGCTGTTCCCATCTTTGAAGTATATGCTGTTCTGTAACTAGGCACGGTATGTCTGTCAATCTTGGCCTGGTGTTCTGGACATGCACCAAAACTTTAGACTAATCATGCAGCACATTTAAGGATGGGCCAGGTAGCAGGGTAGCTGCATTTAGGGAAGACAGTGGGTTATATATTATGTGAAGGGGATTCAGAAGTATAGCCCGAAAGTGCACCAGTCTGGTATTTGACCAGTAATCAGCTGGGTAGATTCCTGAAGATCCTTGATAGCATGTTCGGTGGTGATAACAAGTTCCTGCACCATGGTTATCTTGTTACTGTCCTTGACCTGCAGGACTGCCAGCTATGATCTAGAAGCAGTCTGGCCATCCTTGGGCCACTGGGTCCATCTTTTTAGATAAATAAGCCTGTTTCATGGGCCCAAAGTTTGTGCGAACACTCCTTTTTATTTTTTTATTTTATGTACAGCATTCTGCCTGCATATGTGACTGCAGGCCAGAAGAGGGCACCAGATCTCATTACAGATGGTTGTGAGCCACCATGACCTCTGGAAGAGCAATCAGTGCTCTTAAACGCTGCGCCATCTCTCCAGCCCATGTGAACACTTCTTTTGCTGTCCCCTTTCTCTCATCCATTTTAGTTTGTCTTCTTGTCCCACTGTGGCCTCATATAGACTCCAAAAGTCTTTCTACATATTCTTTGGGGCTCTCATTCTTTCCCTGCATTACCTCACTTAGCTTAGATAAATTTCAGGGCTATTCAGTGGTTTCTTGGAGAGGCCCTCATCAAAATCTGACTACAGACCTAACACTCTCCTTACCATCATCAGTATCATGCTGAGCCATAGGGAAACCTGCATCAAGCCCTTGGATGTGGGCTGGCAGTCCATTTGCTACCAAAACCATTTTCTGGGAAGCTTTCACTAGTCTCTCATTTTCATTCTGTCATGAAGGGGACATGGATCAATTGCTGACGGTCATCTCAGGAGGACTAGTGAATTAGCATGAATCTAAAAGACCTGTAAGAACTGACGGTCTTTCAAGAAATGGGGGTTTTTGCAACTTTCAATTTTAAAGGTCATTACTAGCAAATGGTACACCCCCTTGTACATCTGGGGGTCCTACAAGTTGAATGAGTAAAGTCATAGTAAAGTCAGCCCTCTGGGCAGTATAAACCCGAGTATAATTGGACTCCATGTGGTGTCAGGAGGCTTAGGGGAGTCAGGGGCTGCACTTCTTCTTCCTCTGCACTGGTTGAACAGGGAAAGGCAGGAACAGAGTTATAAGAAGTAGGACTATAATCTTCCTTGTGGGTAGAGGGAGGAGGGAACATGTTTTGGGGGGTCTTAAATCTGACCCTTCAGCAGAGGAAGGAGAGTTAGGAGCAGTACAGCTGATGAAAAAAAGGGTTTCAACCAGGGTGCTTGATCTGGTACTGACATGTGGTAATATATGGCACTTGGTCTGGATGGTCCTTGACCTCATAGACAAAAGCCTTCACCTTGTAGGTTGTGGGGAGATAAAATGTTCCCACCTCAGGCCACCTACTTTATAAGTGGGCCATTCATTCTTGTAAAAGATGGTTAGTTTGCAAGGATGAACAACGAGACGTGAGACTTCCACAGCTTTGTGGAAGTCCTTAAAATGGTTCAGGACTACAGAACTGTGAGATGGTCTCCCTTCCTGTGCATGGAAGACTGTCAGATCCACAGCTATTCAAATATCAGATGAGAACTAACAAAATCTCCCAGATGGGGAATGTGGGAACATCCTCTGTAGCCCCTAGCAAGGTGACAAAATACATGTCTGCTTTGCTCCTCTTGGCCTCCAGATTAATCCCTAAACAAACAGGGAGAGACAAGATGGTAGACAACCAGGAACCTGGACTTTCTGATTTGAAAAGGATGAAACAAAGCTCAACTATTTGGATCAAGAGTCTTCAGCAAGTCCCGGATGATCTTCCAAATCTAAGGGTTCATAATTCACAAAAAATGATACCCCAGACTAAAATAGTATGCAGCAACAAAGAACATTTGTGACAGGCTGGGAGTCAGAACTTTGAAGTTCCTGTGCAGACAGGATAAAGGTTATTTTACTTAATTTCCAACAGTTTACTATGAGATGCTAAACACCAGAGACTGAAACCTTCTGGCCTCAGAGGAACTCAAAACAAGCAGATCAGCTACCTCAGCAAAGTGACTTAGACATGAGGGAGGTAAATATTTTTTTCCCGTTTTTTTCTTTATTAACTTGAGTATTTCTTATTTACATTTCGAATGTTATTCCCTTTCCCGATTTCCGGGCCGACATCCCCCTGGCCCCTCCTCCTCCCCTTCTATATTGGTGTTCCCCTCTCCATCTTCCCCCCATTACCGCGCTCCCCCCAACAATCACGTTCACTGGGGGTTCAGTCTTAGCAGGACCAAGGGCTTCCCCTTCCACTGGTGATCTTACTAGGATATTCATTGCTACCTATGAGGTCAGAGTCCAGGGTCAGTCCATGTATAGTCTTTGGGTAGTGGCTTAGTCCTGGAAGCTCTGGTTGGTTGGCATTGTTGTTCATAAGGGGTCTCGAGCCCCTTCAAGCTCTTCCAGTCCTTTCTCTGATTCCTTCAACAGGGATCCCGTTCTCAGTTCAGTGGTTTGCTGCTGGCATTCACCTATGTATTTGCTGTATTCTGACTGTGTCTCTCAGGAGAGATGTATATCTGGTATCTGTCGTCCTGCACTTCTTTGCTTCATCCATCTTGTCTAATTGGGTGGCTGTATATGTATGGGCCACATGTGGGGCAGGCTCTGAATGGGTGTTCCTTCTGCCTCTGTTTTAATCTTTGCCTCCCTATTCCCTGCCAAGGGTATTCTTGTGCCCCTTTTAAAGAAGGAGTGAAGCATTCGCATTTTGATCATCTGTCTTGAGTTTCATGTGTTCTGTGCATCTAGGGTAATTCAAGCATTTGGGCTAATAGCCACTTATCAATGAGTGCATATCATGTGTGTTTTTCTGTGATTGGGTTACCTCACTCAGGATGATATTTTCCAGTTCCCTGCATTTGCCTATGAATTTCATAAAGTCATTGTTTTTGATAGCTGAGTAATATTCCATTATGTAGATGTACCACGTTTTCTGTATCCATTCATCTGTTGAAGGGCATCTGGGTTCTTTCTAGCTTCTGGATATTATAAATAAGGCTGCTGTGAACATAGCGGAGCATGTGTCTTTGTTATATGTTGGAGCATCTTTTGGGTATATGCCCAAGAGAGGTATAGATGGGTCCTCAGGTAGTTCAATGTTCAATTTTCTGAGGAACCTCGAGACTGATTTCCAGAATGGTTGTACCAGTCTGCAATCCCACCAACAATGGAGGAGTGTTCCTCTTTCTCCACATCCTCACCAGCATTTGCTGTCACCTGAAATCTCAGGGTTGTTTTGATTTGCACTTCCCTTATGACTAAAGATGTTGAACATTTCTTTAGGTGTTTCTCAGCCATTCAGCATTCCTCAGCTGTGAATTCTTTGTTTAGCTCTGAACCCCGTTTTTTAATAGGGTTATTTGTCTCCCTGTGGTCTAACTTCTTGAGTTCTTTCTATATTTTGGATATAAGCCCTCTATCAGTTGTAGGATTGGTAAAGATCTTTTCCCAATCTGTTGGTTGCCATTTTGTCCTAACCATAGTGTTCTTTGCCTTACAGAGGCTTTGCAGTTTTATGAGATCCCATTTGTCAATTCTTGATCTTAGAGCATAAGCCATTGGTGTTTTCTTCAGAATTCTGTCAGAATATCAAAGAATGAACACCAAGAGTACTTTAAGTACTCAATAGTATAGGATAAGAATATAGGAATCCAGATTCTAAGAAGTTAGTATTATCTGGTAAAAAACCAAATAAGATTACCACTACTACCACCACCCCCTCCCAAATGACCTAACAGACTGATTTGGTCATCCATTGAATTTCTTTCTTTTCTTTTTCCTTTTGACATTTCAAGTATATATACATCTCCTGGTTCCTAATCTCACTTTCTATATCTATTTTTAACCTGGTCCAAACTCCCAACTCATATCCACCTTTTTTTTTTTTTTTTTTTTTGGACCCACCGAGGTTATCCAGGGCTGTCTTTGACATCATGACCTTCATGCTATATGTTGGAGCCTGGTTGGCATAGTAGAATATTCACAACTAAAAATAATGATACACATTCTCTCAAAATATGTGTATAGCCAACAGTATAGACACAAAATGTAGGACTCCATGAGCATGTCCTTTTCTAGACTGTTGCTAAGGACAGTGTAGAGTGAGGCCAGAGAAAGTAAGTACAATTGCTAGGGATGACTCGAGTAAAATAGCTGTATGGAGTCAGGAAGATGGCATGTCAAGGCCTTTCCCTCTCTATCCCTATTTCTTCCCCCTTACTCTTCCCCAGTGTTCCCAGAGCTACACAGGTGGGATGGTATAACTTACTTATTCAGTGAATGTGCCATACATATTCTTATTTTCTGTATCTTGGACAGCCATGAGTCTGCACGCACCATGCATTTTTTTTAAACAAATTATCTGTTTTATCTAAAAGCACCTTTAAAACAACTTCTGAATGACAAAATTGTGTGAGAGTTACTAATCATTTCATGGTGCTGTCAGGATCGTGGAGGATGGATTCTGCTTTAGGCTATTAACAGTGGGGGTGACCACCAACTTACTATTTCCTTACAGAATCTAGAATTTCTGAATTGTCTTCCCAAAAGTCACCGTTGCCAATCAAGTAATTTAATATTTGGCTCTTAATAGTGGAAATCTGTGAGGGAAGGATAAAGAAAGCTTTTTAGTGTCACTTTACTAAATTCAAAATTACATTTTGACCTAAATAATTATCTGGCTTCCCAGTAATTCTCTGTACACTGCTATTTGCTGGAACATGTTTTAGAAGATATTATATTAATGTAGAACATACAGTGGGAATTTCAGCTGTAACAAGCCTGCTTACATTGAGCACTTTAAAAAAAGGCTTTTCATGGTAGAATTTACATTTGATGATTATGAAGTGTCCTTCACTGTTTTGATTAATGTTGGTTGAAAGTCTATTTCATTCAATATTAGAATGGCTACTTTAGCTTGCTTCTTAGGTCCATTTGCTAGAAAACAGGATTGTGGGCCCCCAACAAGGATAGGAACTCTACAGGAAGGCCAACAAAGTTAATGAAACTGGGCCCTTGGGGCTCTCAGGGTCTGAACCAACCAAAGAACATGTACAGGCTACACCTAGGCCTCCCTGCACATATGTAGCAGATGTGCAGCTCGGTCTTCATGTATGTCATGAACAACTGTAGCCAGAGAGGGGGTAGCTATCCCAAAAGCTCTTGTTTGTATATGGGATATGTTCTTCTAGCTGGGCTGCCTTGCCTACCCTCAACAGGAAAGGAAGTGCCTAGTTTCCCAGATATTTGAAGTGCCAGGGTACAGGGATATCCATTGTTCTCCCACCTGCTCAGAGAAGTAGAAGAAAATTCCCAAAATTGAAGAAAGAATTGTGGGAGTATGTGAACAAGACAGGGCAATGAGCAGGATGTAAACTGAGTAAGTTAAAAAAATTAAATTAAAAATTTTTTCAATGAGGCACTTGTTTCTCCTCCACTGTCTTCAAACCTAATCTCTTATATTCTATAAAATTTCTTTTATATTTAGTGAGTTTTTCCTTTCTTATTTACCTTTAGGTTGAGCTTTCTTTCTCTCTTGTAACTAGGTTTTCATAAGCTCATTGTCATCAATTCCTTGAGTCATTTGCTCATGTTTTCTTGACCACCAATCATTTTGTTCATGTCCTCTTTGAGTTCATGCATATGCTTGGTACCTCTTTATATACTTCAGTCTTTCTTTCGTTCCGTGTCTTTGGAATAATTTGCATTGTATTGCTTATGGGAAACCACTGTGGAATGTGTGATTTTAGGCAAGGCTATTTTGTCTTAATTTTTAATACTGTATTGTGGGAATGAGAACTGAACATCAAAATTAGGGTGCTTATTTTCTTTTGCTATGTATATTTTATCCAAGAGGCTAGAATTCCAAGATAACAAGTAGGTAGGTTAACCTTTATTTGAAGTGTTCATAAGGTGAGTACCCAGGTTCCAGGGTATAGCATTCTATTAGATATGGTTCTGTTCTAGGCTGGCAGCAAGCATGAGAAGTGGAGGAAAGGTTCCCCAGGGTAAATATAGGACAGCCTGACACTTGAGGCTGTGTGGAAGACAGCTGGAGACAGAGTGAGTTGCACAGATCTAAGTGGGGCAGAAAAAGAGGTAGAGGCTGGCTGGACTTGAGTAATAAGTAGAATAGGGATTAGAGGAACCAAGTAACCAGAACTGCCAGTGATGAGTGGGTCCAGACGATGCACAGAGGACCTAAAAGCAGAAAGGATGAGAAGGAAAAACCTTCATTTCCAGAGGACTTGGGGCACAAATTGTTCCATAACAAGGGCATATGTCAAAGGCATGGATTTTGCAATGACATGAAAATTCCCCTTACCAACAAGAACGTCATGTAGTGTCCTAGGAAAGTTACCAATGAGCAGCGCAGTGAGTGGCAGGAGCTGAAGCGTGGTAGGCCTAGAATCTCCCAAGTCAGAGAAAGTGGGGCTTGGAAATGGCCAAGAACAAAACTGTTTTAAACTGTCTTGTTGCGAAATTTCTGATCAAATACACTGGACTAATTTTGATTGCATTCATAAAATTTGTAGTTTCCAGGATATTTACATAAGAATAATCGGATCAAGGACTTGTATTATCTGTCCTTTGCAAACTCAGTACTATTTGCTATTGTGGCAATTACAAAGAATTTACATTCATTCATGCTTTCGTCTCTTGCAGATTTCAAGATCTCTGAGAAAGAACTCATAGGATGAAACTTAAGTTTAAAGGATGAAAAACAACTTTGTTTCCTTTGCCAGTTGAAGCAATGCTGCAAAAGGTGAAAACCAAGGCTGGAGTTATTAAATGCCTAAACTACATTTGTCTGAACTCTGTAGATTTTCTGTTACACAAGGCATTATCACGTAATTGCTTTTGATCTTTTGGGTGGCTTTTTTTTTTTTTTTTTGAGCAATCATAGCTTAGTCAATATTGCAGAATTAGAATGAACATTTTGTTAATATTTTAGGGTAACAGTTACACAATAAAGGGAAGCAGGAACAGTTTTGGGAAATGAACCAGGTAGTCTTCTTTTTAGATTACAGTTCCAACTCAACTGTTTACTTTAGGTCTTGGTCAAGACATCCCGTGGTTTACAATCTTTTTTTTTTTTTTTTAGCTTATTCATTTAACATCACTGCCCCCTTCCCAGTCACCCCTTTCTACAATCTTTCCCCAATTTCCTTCTCTCCCCTTCTCTCAGTGGATGGGGGCTATCATGGGCATCCTCTCCACCCAAATAATTCTAGTCTCTGCCAGGCTAAGCACCTCCTCTCCCATTGAGGCCAGACAGAGCAGGCCAGCTAGTAGAACATATCCCAAGTACAGGCAACAGCTTTTGGGACAGCCAATTATTTATTTGAGATCAACATGAAGACCAAGCTGCACATCTCCTATATATAAGCAGTGAGGCCTAGTTTGGCCTGTATATTTTCTGTGTGGTTCAGACACTGAGATCCCCAAGGGTCCAGATTAGTTGACTCTGTTAGTCTTCCCATAAAGTTCTTATCCCTTTCAGGAGCCACAATCCTTCCTCCTGTTCTTGCATAAGAGTCCCCAAACTCCATCCACTGTTTGGCTATGTGTCTGTATATGTCTTAGTGGGCCATCTCAGAGGATAATGTACTCCTGTATCCAAGCATGACAAAGTACTATTAATAGTGTTAGAGATGGGTGCTTGCCGATGGGACAAGTCTCAAGTTGTGCCAGTTACTAGTTGGCCATTCCCTCAGATTCTGTTCTATTCCCTATACCTGCACTACTGGTAGACAGGATAAATCCTGGGTTGAAAATTTTGTGGGTGGGTTGGGGTCTCTATTGCTCCACTGGTGTTTCTGTCTTCCTACAGGTTGTGGTCTCATCAGGTTCCATATGCTCAATGCTGTTAACCCCATTGACACCTGGACACATCCTTTATCCCAGGTCTCTATCTCATCCTGGAGATGTCCCCTAACTCCTTACTCACATCAGATGCAGATTTACATTCATTTTTTTATATTCATTTTTATGGTCATCTATCCATCTCTCCTGTTCTGCCCCACACCTAATCTTGAACCCTCCATTCCTCTCTACATTCCTCCCTCCATCTGCCTCTTATGACTATTTTACTACCCCTTTTAAGTGAGAAGCTTATTCAAGCGTCCTCCCTTGGGCCTTCCTTCTTGTTCAGCTTATTTTGGTCTGTGGAGTGTAACATGGTGACTGTATTTCAAGGATAATACCCACTTACAAGTGAGTGCATACCATGCATATCCTTGACTGGGTTACCTCATTCAGGATATTCTCAAGTTCCATGCATTTGCCTGTAAAATTCTTATCTTTTCATTATATACAAGTTGAAAAACATACAATTTAGGATTCAGAATAAGGATCCCAAGGTTATCAAGCAGTGAATACCAGATCCATTGAATATGTGAAATTTCAATCACCAGACACAGTCTAGCTGGTTGCAATTTCAAGATGTTTATGGGCCAGTCCAGACACCTGTCAACTGCCTGGTGTGAGAGTTTCAACATCCCTCATGAAGCAACTGATAGAAATTATTTATGATCATTTGAAAGGTGGGGTCTCTCTGTACTCAAGATTCTACTAAAAATGAGCTCATGTTTCAACGCTCAAAACAGGAAGCAACAAAATTTCTGATTTCTCATGAGTTAAATGACTTCCTTATTATTTTAAAATAAGCAAAAATTAGGAAATTATATGGATTTGTTCACTATTAAACCACTCTACCATTTTTTGGTAAGTCTTTCTGAATTTAGTATTAATATTAAAATATAATGCTTTGGCTGGGAGGGAAGACTTTTCTTCTTGTTTTCTCAGTTCTTAAAAATGAATTTCCAGGAAACAGTTGGGATTTCTAAACTGTGTACCTCATCCACTGTTCATAGGTTAGGTTCATAATCTCATGGTATTTGTAAGAATGTACTCACACATAAAATTAAAATGAAGAAAATAGCTTTGTAAAGTCATGTACTGAGTTTTTTTTCACAAGTATGCTGCGATATGTACTTATTAGCATTCTGTAAATTATTTAACAAAAACAACACATCTAATTCATTTCATGTAGTATATAAAGTGGAGTATTAAGGTACAGTAAGGAGGATACCATAATGGTCTGTAGTATTTGCTCATGGGAAGCACTGTTCTGAAGGTATTGGATTTGGGTTGAATCAAGACCTATGAGTTAAGAGCCTCATAGGGACACAACCCAGAGGGTGATGCCTATCACTGATGAATATGAAGATTTTCATTTGGTAGTTCTACCTTATTTGAATTCAAAGAAGTGAACAGGTTTATTTTTCAGGCTCCCAAAGACTCTACATTCTGTCAGTGTGGAGCCACTGTAACATTACCTAGTACACATTGGCAGTAAGCCTGGAGCACTGAACACAATCTTCCATATTTTAGTTAACACAAATGCATTCTCTCTGGTACAGTAGTTTCAACTTTCCTAATGCTACAGCACTGTCAAACAACTCAATGTATTCTTATGCAGGCAGACACATGGAGACAAAGAAATTGTATCTCAGTCCTAAGACCATTGAAAATATGTGTTTTCCTATTTTCTTAACCAATCTCCATAAGAAGGTCATCCTACACACAAAGGGGTTACCAACCCAAGGATGAAAAAACACTGCTCTAGCATTAATGTTCTGTTACAAGTTGGCAGAAAATCTTAGTGGATTCGGCTACGTTTTATGAGAGACATTTTCTAGGGAAATGCAACATATATACTCATCTACCCGCCCCAAGTGGAGACTGAAAACAAACAAGTCCAACTTGTTGAATCAGTGAGATTTATTGGAGGTACACACAGGAGTATAGACAAGGAGTTAGTGGTCAAAGCCAAAGAATTCAAACATAGTTTCTATTCTAAAACTTGAAACTAGCATATAATACAGATTATGAATACTGGACATTTGGAGGAAACTGCATATCTGTAGGCACATCTACAGATAAAGAACATCCTATCTTGGTGGCTTAGTTTGCCATATCCTCTTATACAAAGTATAATTTGAGTTTTTTTCATTTGGATTAGACATACAGAATGCTATAGGTGTCATTAGTTTGAGAAGAGTATTGCTAATCTTACTCAGTAGGTAATTCCCTTTACAATGGATATTTCAGTCTCCAAGGAATTGTTACAGAATATCATCACATTTTTCTGGCTTCCCCACTAGGTTTTCATTATGAACTATTTGAAGGGTGAACAACTAAAAGTTTTAAAGAAAATTTTCTTTTATTGTCACAATTTCAGAGGTACTCTTAGGGTAAATGCTTGATAGTTTCTGAGAGTTGAACATTTACATTAAATTTTCCATGAGTCTCTCATGTTCACAACAATTCTCTAGTGGAGAGCCTGAAGTAACACAAAAACACTGCTTGCATGAAGCACATGCCACACTTTTCCTAGTGGAAACTTTTTCCCACCATGAATTATAAGATATTTTCTTAGACCTGATATTCTGGAAAAGAGCATCATGCATTCTATCTGTATGCTTTCTCTCCTCTATGTGTTCTCTGATGTATCTAAGAGATAAGTCAACAGTGAAGGATTTGCACATTTACTACATTTGTAAGGTCTTCTCCTGTATGTACTCTCTGAAGAGGTCTAAAATGATCCTTTTTCACAAGGATTTGTCTCATTCACCTCACTTGTTATGTTTCTCTACTGCATGCATTCTCTGATGAGTGCTAATATTACATTTCTCGGTGAAGAATTTATCACATTCATCATATTTATACAGTTTCTCTGCTGCATGTGTCCTCTGATGAATACTAAGACTGCATTTTTGGGTAAAGCATTTGTCACATTCACTACAGTTGTATAATTTACCTCCTATATGAATTCGCTGATGAATTCGCAGTTCACTTTTTAGGGTAAAGCATTTATCACATTCACTACACTTAAAAGGTTTCTCTCCTGTATGAATTCTCTGATGTCTTCTAAGATCGCCTTTCTGGGTGAAGCATTTGTCACATTCGCTACATTTGTAAGGTTTCTCTCCTGTATGAATTCTCTGATGTCTTCTAAGAATGTCTTTCTGGGTGAAACATTTGTCACATTCAATACATTTGTAAGGTTTCTCTCCTGTATGAATTCTCTGATGTCTTCTAAGGTTGCCTTTCTGTGTAAAAGATTTGATACATTCATTACATTTGTAAGGTTTCCCCCCTGTATGAATTCGCTGATGAATTCCAAGGTCACTTTTGACAGTAAAACATTTTTCACATTCATTACATTTGTAAGGTTTCTCTCCTGTATGAATTCTATGATGAATAATAAGATCTCCTTTGCGTGTAAAGCATTTGGCACATTCAGTACATTTGTAAGGTTTCTCTCCTGTATGAATTCTCTGATGAATTCTAAGATTACGTTTCCGGTTAAAAGATTTGATACATTCACAACATTTGTAAGGTTTCCCTCCTGTATGAATTCTTTGATGACTTCTAAGACCACCTTTGTGGGTAAAGCATTTACTACATTCACTACATTTGTAAGGTTTCTCTCCTGTATGAATTCTCTCATGAATAATAACATCTCCTTTGCGGATAAAGCATTTGTCACATTTACTACATTTGTAAGGTTTCTCTCCTGTATGAATTCTCTGATGACTCCAAAGATCTCCTTTGCGGGTGAAGCATTTGTCACATTTACTGCATTTGTAAGGTTTATTTCCACTATTGGTTTGTTTAAGCTTGAGTTCATGTTTAGTGTCAAAAACTTTATCAAACTCTGTGTTGTGTTCTTTTTGTCCTATGTGGATTCCTTGGTAAAGACTAATGATAGAGCACAAATTTAAACAGTTTACACAATTTTTACATCTACAAGGTTCCTTGGTGTTTACAGAATCAGGTCTGTTTATATACGATGATTCAAGAGATATATCTCTGTGACTGGTTTTATGAGATATACTTTGGATGGATTCAGGAATGGGGTTTCCAAGTTCGTGACATTTATAAGACTGAATATTCACATGCTTATGGACAATACATTGCGTATCTTCATCCAAGATGTTCTCATATTTATGAGATAAGTGATGACTCTCTGAAAGAAAGTACAATTAGAGATGAACAGTATCAGTAGAGGAGTAAGAGAATGTCTTGTGTTTACTGAAGTCTTCTAAGGTAAATTAGCCATTCTCAAGGATAGGGATCTCAAGAGAGGTCTTCCTTGTTTTACAATCATTACATGGATGCTTAGATGAACTGCAAATCTCTTCTATATCAAATGACTAGAAATATAAAAGCCTCCTACATCTTATTTAACACAGTATTTGCAGAAGGTAGGGTTAATTGGTGATACAGCAAACTAAAAAACTTTGAGAAAAAACTCACTAAAGGATCATATAAACAAAATTTCTCTATTTTCTTCTTTAGGTGTTGTGACACAGTGACACAGTATAGCTTTGTCAGCTAGGAATTCATTATGTAATCCATATTGGCATGAAACTCATGATATAAAAACCATGTTGTGCATCTTCTCCCACTGAGGCCAGACCATGCAGTCCTCTGCTGTATTTGTGTCAGGTGCCTTGGAGCAGCTCGTGTATGTTGTCTGGTTGGTGGCTCAGTGTCTGAGAGAAGATGCAACTAATCCTCAAGAGATGTGAGGCCCCAGGGAGTGAGAAGGGCTGGGGCAAAGGAGGGGATATCCTATTCCAGACAGTGGAGAGGAGGAATGAGATGAGGAACTATGGGAGGGTGGACCAAGGGAGGAGTAATGACTGGACTTGAAAAAAGAAAAGATAATAATAATAAAAAAAAAACAAACAAACCCAAAAAGAAACCATGTTGTACCGGTATTAAACATAGAGACCACAGGTCAATCAAAAAGTAAATAAATAAGCAACAACAAAATTCTCACAACCACCAGATCTTTCTCTATTTAAAATATTCTGCGTTTTATAAATTCATAACTAAATGAATACCTAAATACATTAATAAAAATAAGATATTCAATTAATATGTGTCTGGCAATATATATATATATATATATATTTGCTCTCAATATTAAATTCTTTTCAGTTGGCAAGTTTTGATTAAAAAGCAGATACATGGTTTGGAGAGATTAATAGAGAAATATAAAGGAAAGAAAATGAAAATGTTTTGTCGCTAACAAGAGTTATCTTTATTTTGGAAGTCTCTAGATATTTCAGAGATTTTACATAAACACACAGTAGTTAGTAAATTCAATGAATGAATCAGGAATTCTACAAGAAAACTATTCTTACCCACAAAAAATAGATTTTTGTAATTCTCCAACATCACATCCACATACAATGCCCTCTGAGCACAGTCAAGGTATTCCCATTCGTCCTGTGAGAAATCCACAGCCACGTCCTTGAATGTTAACAGACACTGTAATGAAAAAATGCCTGTTTACCACGTTCTGCTGGACACAAGTATTTTCCTAGGTAGAAAAGACCTAAATAATAAGAAGAAATTTATGATGATTCATGGCAAATGTATCAAGACAAACATCTTCTATGAATTTTGAAGAACTATGTCAGAAGTTAAGCATTGCTGCTCTGATACATAGACAATGTATAGAATGAAATACTATATTCCTTACATTCATAATGTTACTCCCCTACAGGAATTTTCTGATGTTTTCTACAACCTAAGCTGCAGATGAAGGATATGCCACCATCACTTCATTTGAAATTCTGTCTGAAATTTGGATTCTCCAATTCAAAATTGTTTCCCGGCACTCACAAGGAACTACAAAACAGATTTTTAATCCCAAGTCTTCGAAATCCAATGCTCTCTTCTGAACTCTACAGGCTGGAGGGATGCACAGGACATGTACAAACATTCAAGCAAATGTGATAACATACACAAAAGAAAATTAAATTTGAATTTTAATAAAAGATGTTATCTAAAATAGTAATAGATTATATTCCAAATAACAAAGTAAATAGAAAAAACAGTATTAGACAGCATTAAAATTATCTAAATTTTTCTGAACATTGCCATATGTGATATAGATATTAACAATTTCATAAATTCCATATGGTATTTCACTATAATTACTATATGTATAAATAAATGGCATGTGTGCCATCACATTTAGATGATGCGGAATCATTTTATTTGATCTAATCAAATTTTTTAATTGAAAGAGATTATACTAATTATTCAGGTATTTTTTTAAACATTATTGCTAATGAAACTGACTGAATGGAAAATTTGAATCTTGAAATATTAACTATATTTTCTTTTCTTTCAGCCCTATTGCAGTATGTGACTTCAGTCTCAAGGGGTTGATGCTGAACTCAGGGATTCAGGGGCATCATAATGTATCATTCAGTGTACATGGAAATATACAGATGAGCATTTATATACTTCAAATAAAATACTATTATAAAGAAACATCACCATAACCCTTCAGATTTTTCCCTATGTTATACATAACTTGGGAGAGAGGGAAAACATAGGGGAATGGAACATTCCTTTTGCTAAAGAAAAAGAGAGAGAACAATATGAGAAGGACATTTATTCATGCTTGAAACTGATAACTTTTCTACAGAACCAAGGCAATACTCTCCAGAAAATTCTTAATAATATATTCTAACTTTGCACTACAAAGTTAGAGACAATAGTATTTATACTACTTATTAAAAAATGAAGCCAAAGAGAAAAAGAAAATAATCATCTATATACTGAGAACTTTCCTCATAGTTTTAGAGTTTTATTACTGTGAAGAGACACCAAGACAAAGGCAACTCTTATAAAGGACAACATTTAATTGGGTCTAGCATATAGGTTCTGAAGTTCAGTTATTATCATCATGGTGGGAACCATGGCAGAATCAAGGAAGCCATGGGATTGTGATGGTTTATATATGCTTAGGCCAGGGAGTAGCACAATTAGGAGGTGTGGCCTTGTTGGAGTAGATCTGTCATTGTGGGCTTTAAGACCCTCATCCTACCTGCCTGGAAGTGAGTATTCTGCTGACAGCCTTCAGATGAAGATGTAGAATTCTTAACTCCTCCTGCCCCATGCCCGCCTGGATGCTGCCATATTACTGACTTGGTAATAATGAACTGAACCTGTGAACCTGTAAGTCAGCTCCAATTAAATGTTGTCCTTATAAGAGTTGCCTTAGTGTCCATTCACAGCAGTAAAACCCTAACTAAGACAGTGCTGGAGGAGGTTAAGATTTCTCTATCTTCGTCTAAAGGAAGCCAGGAGTAAGCTGGTTTCAAGCAGACAGGAGAAAAATACCAAGGCCCACCCCAACAGTAACACATTTCCTCTAACAAGGCCACAACTACTCTAACAAGTCCACTTCATGGGTCAAGCATATTCAAACCATTGCAAACACTGAGACTGGACAGAATGTCTCCCAAGGCAAACAGATTTCATGTGTCAAAACACCAATGATCCCTCTGTGATATAAAAAGAGACACCAGAGTATTGCAATCTGCATCTCCTCACAAACCCATCAATATTATGGTCATAGAAAGCCACATATTCCATCCATCATCTGTGCCTCGAAAGAGCTGAAATATTTACCCTTAGGATTTAAGACCATGAGTGTATTATAATTCTACTATCCCATATACTCTATATTTCCATGGATGTCAGCATCCCTGTATTTGCAGATCCACATTGATAAAGTTATTTCTGGAAACTTGACTATTCCTGAAATGCAATTTATGTAGCACAGGGGACCATTCTTTTCCACTATTATTAAAGAACACAAGTCCATCCAATGTAGAAATTAGCCATAAATATACCGTTTGAACATCATTACATTGTTTTTCAGAATTGTAGGTCTCCAGTCCTTGGAAATTTTTGTCCTCACCGTATAACATCCAGAGAAAACATAATGGGGCAAGGCTGTGTTAGTCCTATTATAAATGAAAAATCTTTTTTTCATTTTACTTTTATTGGATTTTTTAAATTTTACATCTCAAATGTTATTCCCTTTACCAGTTTCACGGCTGTAAGCCCTCTATCCCACCCCCACCCCCCACTTCTACAAGGATGTTACCCCTCCCCAACCACCACCCTTTTCCACCCCATATTGACATTACCCCCCAAACTGGGGGTGGGGGGTCCAGCCTTGGCAGGACCAAGGGCTTCTCCTCCCATTGATGCCCAACAAGGCCATCCTCTGTTACAGATGAAGCTGGAGCCATGGGTCTGTCCATGTATAGTCTTTGGGTAGTGGTTAAGTCCCTGGAAGCTGTGGTTGGTTGGTATTGTTGTTCTTATGGGGTTGCCACTTCAGCTCCTTATATCTCTTCTCTAATTCCTTCAACGGGGACCCCATTTTCAGTTCAATGGTTTGCTGCTAGGATTTGCCTCTGTATTCGACAGACTCTGGCTGATCCTCTCAGGAGACAGCTCTATCAGACTTGTCAGCATGTACTTTTGGCTCCATCAATATTATCTAGTTTTGGTGGCTGTATATATGGGCTGTATGCCAGGTAGAGCATGCTCTGAATGGCCATTACTTCAGTCTCTGCTCCAAACATTGTCTCCATGTCTCTTCCTGTGAATATTTTTGTTCCCCCTTTTAAGGACTGAAGCATCTGCAATTTGGTCATCCTTCTTGTTGAACTTCATGTAGTCTATGTATTGTATCTTGGATAATTCGAGCTTTTGCGTTAATATCAACTTATCAGTGAATAAATACCAGGTGTGCATTTTCTGTGATTGGGTTACCTCCCTCAGGATATTTTCTAGTTCAATCCATTTGCCTATGAATTTCATGAGGTCATTGTTTTTGATAGCTGAGTAGTACTCCATTGTGTAGATACAGCATGTTTTCAGTAACCATTCCTCTGTTGAAGGGAATGTGGGTTCTTTCCAGCTTGTAGCTACTATAAATAAGGCTGCTATGAACATAATGGAGCATGTGTCCTTATTGTATGTTAGAGCATCATTTGGGTATATGTCCAGGAGAGGTATAGCTGGATCCTCAGGGAGTGCAATGTCCAATTTTCTGAGGAACCTCCAGACTGATTTCCAGGGGGGTTGTACCAGTTTGCAGTCCCACCAACAATGAAGGAGTTTTCCTCTTTCTACATATCCTCGCCTGCATCTGTTGTCACCCGAGATTTTGATCTTAGCCATTCTGACTGGTGTGAGGTAGAATCTCAGAGTTGTTTTGATTTGCATTTCCCTGATGACTAAGAATGTTGAACATTTCTTTAGGTACTTCTCAGCCATTTATTATTCCTCAGCTGAGAATTCTTTGTTTAGGTTTGTACCCCATTTTTTTAAATCCGATAATCTGGTTCTCTGGGGTCTAACTTCTTGAGTTCTTTGAATATATTGGATATTAGCCCTCTATCAGATGTAGGATTGGTAAAGATATTTTCCCAATCTGTTGGTTGCTATTTTGTCCTAATGATAGTGTCCTTTGCCTTACAGAGCTTTTAAGTTTTCTGAGGTCCCATTTGTCGATTCTTGATCTTAGAGCATAAGCCATTGGTGTTTTGTTCAGGAAATTTTCCCCAGTGCACATGTGTTTGAGGCTTTTTCTATGGGCTTGAGTGTATCTGATTATACATGGAGGGTCCTTGATCCACATGGAATTAAGGTTCTACATGGTGATAAGAATGGGTCAATTTGCATTCTTCTATATGCTGACCTCCAATTGAACCAGCACCATTTGTTGAAAACGCTCTTTTTTTCTACTGGATGATTTTAGTTCCTTTGTCAAAGAATAAGTGACCATAGGTGTATGGGTTCACATCTGGGTATTCAATTCTATTCCACTGATCTACCTCCCCGTCTCTGTACCAATATCATAGTTTTTGCTTTTTGCTTTTTGTTTTTTTAATCATTATTGCTCTGTAATCCTGCTTAAGGTCAGGATTGGTGATTCCCTGAGAAGTGCTTTTATTGCTGAGGATATTTTTCACTATCCTGGGTTTATTGTTATTTCAAATAAATTTGCAAATTGCTCTAACTCTGTGAAGAACTGAGTTGCAATTTTGATGGGGATTGCATTGAATATGTACATTGCTTTTGGCAAAATGGCCGTTTTTATTATGTTAATTCTACCAATACATGACCATGGGAGGGCTTTCCCTCTTCTGAGATCTTCAATTTTTTTCTTCAGAGACATGAAGTTCTTGTCATATAGAAATTTCACTTGCTTTCCTTAGAGTCACACCGAATATTTTATGTTACTTGTAACTACTGTAAAGGGTCTCATTTCTATAATTTCTTTCTCAGCCTGTTTATCCTTTCAATAGAGGAAGGCTACTGATTTGTTTGAGATACTTTTATATCCAGCCACTTTGCTGAAGTTGTTTTTCAGGCTTAGGAGTTCTCTGGCGGAACTTTTGGGGTCACTTAAGTATACTGTTATATCATCTGCAAATAGTGATATTTTGACTTCTTACTCTCCAATTTCTATCACTTTGACCTCCTTTTGTTGTCTGATTGCTCTGGCTAGTACTTCCAGAACTATATTGAATAAGTAGGGAGACAGATGGCAGCCTTGTCTAGTCCCTGATTTTAGGTGGGATTTCTTCAAGTTTCTCTCCATTACTTGGCTACTGCTTTGTTGTATATTGCTTTCACTATGTTAAGGTATGGACCTTGAATTCCTGATCTTTCCAAGACTTTATCATGAAGGGGTGTTGAATTCTGTCAAATGCTTTCTCAGCATCTAATGAAATGATCACGTGATTTTTTTTCTTTGAGTTTGTTTACTTAGTGGATTACATTGATGGATTTCCATATATTGAACCATCCTTGCATCCCTGGGAAGAAGCCTACTTGATCATGATGGATGATCATTTTGATGTGTTCTTGGATTTGGTTTGCAAGAATTTTATTGAGTATTTTTGCTTTGATATTCATAAGGGAAATTGGTCTGAAGTTCTTTATTTGTTGGGTCTTTGTATGATTTAGGTATAAGCACAATTGTGGCTTCATAGAAGGAACTGGGTAGTGTTCCTTCCATTTATTTTGTGGAATAGTTTGGACAGTATTGGTATTAGGTCCTCTATGACGTTCTGATATATTTCTCCACTAAAGCTACCTGGTCCTGGGCATTTTTAGGGGGGGGGGACCATTGGGAGACTTTTAATGACTCCTCTTTAGGAGTTATGGGATTGTTTAGATCGTTTATCTGATCCTGATTTAACTTTGCTACCTGGTATTTGTCTAGAAAATTGTCCAATTCCACCAGATTTTCCAGTTTTGTTGAATATAAGCTTTTGTAGTAGAATCTGATGATTCTTTGAATTTCCTAAGATTCTGTTGTTATGTTTCCCTTTTTATTTCTGATGTTGTTAATTTGGATACACACTCTGTGCCTTCTGGTTAGTTTGGCTTATGTTTTATTTATCTTGTTGGTTTTCTCAAAGAACCCGCTCCTGGTTTTGTTAATTCTTTGTTTAGTTCTTTTTGTTTTTACTTGGTGAATTTCAGCCCTGAGTTTGATTATTTCCTGCCATCTAATCTTCTTTTTTTTTCTTCCTGCTTTTAGGTGTGCTGTCAAGCTGGTAGTTTATGCTTTCTCCAATTTCTTTCTGCAGGCACTCAGAACTATGGCTGTTACTCTTAGCACTGCTTTCATTGTGTCCCATAAGTTTGCGTATGTTGTGCCTTCATTTTCATTAAATTTTAAAAATTATTTAATTTCTTTATTTTTTCCTTGACCAAGTTATCATTGAGTAGAGCACTGTTTAGCTTTCATGTATATGTCGGCTTTCTGCTGTTATTGTTGTTACTGAAGACCAGCCTTAGTCTGTGGTGATATGATAGTATGCATAGAATTATTTCTTTGCATCCTTTCGTATCTTTTGAGGCCTGTTTTTTGACTGATTATATGGTAAATTTTGGAGAAGGTATCTTGAGGTACTGAGAAAAAGGTATATCCTTTTGTTTTAGGATGAAATGTTCTGTAAACAACTATTAAATCCATTTGGTTCAGAATATGTGTTAGTTTCTCTATGTCTCTGTTTAGTTTCTGTTTCCATGATATGTCCATTGATGAGAGTGGGCTGTTGAAATCTACTACTATTATTGTGTGAGGTGCAACATGTTCTTTGAGCTTTTATGAATGCAGGTGCCCTTGCATTTGGAGTATAGATATTTAGGACTGAAAGTTCATCATGATGGATTTTTCCTTTGATAAATATGAAGTGTCCTTGCATATTTTTTGATAATTTTTGTTTGAAAGTCGATTTTTTTCAATATAATAATGGCCACTCCAGCTTGTTTCTTCAGAACATTTGCTTGGAAAGTTGCTTTCCAGCCTTTAACTCTGAGGTAGTGTCTGTTTTTGTGTCTGAGGTGCAAATGTACCTGTACGCTGCAAATGTATCTAGTCTATTTTCTATATCCTTTTATTGGGGAATTGTGTCCATTAATATTGAGAGATATAGTAAGTAAAAGTGATTGTTGTAATATGTTATTGTTGTTGTTAAAGGTCGAATTATATTAGTTTGTCTCTCTTCTTTTGGTTTTGTTGCAATGAGATTACTTTTTTGCTTCTTCTAGGATGTAGTTTCACCCAGTTTTTGGAGTTTTCCATTTATTATCCTTTGTAGGGCTGGATTTATAGAAAGATATTGTGTAAATTTGGTTTTGTCATGGAATATCTTGGTTTATCCATCTATATTAATTGAGAGTTTTGCTGGATACAGTACCCTGGGCTGGCATTTGTGTTCTCTCCGTGTCTATATGACATTTGCCCAGGATCTTCTGGCTTTCATAGTCTCTGGTGAGAAGTCTGGTATAATTCTGATATATCTGCCTTTATATGTTACTTGACATTTTTCCATTACTGCTTTTCATATTATTTCTTTGTTTTGTGCATTTTGTGTTTTGATCATTAAGTGCCGTGAGGAATTTCTTTTCTGGTCCAAGCTATTTGGAAATCTGTAGACTTCTTGTATCTCTTTCTTTAGGTTAGGGAAGTTTTCTTCTATAATTTTGTTGAAGATATTTACTGACCTTTTATGTTGAGTGTCTTTGCTCTCTTCTATACCTATTATCCTTAGGTTTGATTTTCTCATTGTTTCCTGGATTTCCTGGATGTGGTGGGTTAGAAGCTTTTTATGTTTTGCATTTTCTTTGATGCTTGTGTAGATGTTTTCTATGGTATCTTCTGCGCCTTAGATTCTCGATTTTTCTCTTATATTCTGTTGGTGATGCTTGCATCTATGCCTTCTAATCTCTTCCTTAGGTTTTCTATATCCAGGGTTGTCTCCCTTTGTGCTCTCTTTATTGTTTCTATTTCCATTTTTAAATCATGGATGGTTTTGCTCAATTACTTCACCTGTATGGTTGTGTTTTCCTGTAATTCTTTAAAGGATTTTTGTGTTTCCTCTTTAAGTGCTTCTATTTGTTTACCTGTGTTGTTCTGTATTTCTTTAAGGGAGTTCTTTTTGTACTTCTTAAAGTCCTCTATCATCATTCTTAAGTGTGATTTTAAATCCAAATCTTGCTTTTCCCATGTGTTGGGGTATCCAGTAATTGCTTTGGTGGGAAAACTGGATTCTGATGATGCTAAGTGGCCTTGGTTTCTGTGGCTTATGTTCCTGCCCTTGCCTCTTGCCATCAGTTTGTCTCTGGTGTAAGCGTGCCTTGGTGTCTCTGGACAGATGGCACTAGGCAGTTTCCTCTTGGGTCAGGAATGTGGGCAGAAGTAGTTGTCTCTTCTGAGCTCTCAGGATTGTCCACACTTCTGAGAGCTCTCTCCCGATGGGATTTTAAGTGAAAGGCCTAAAGAGTTAATTTTGTTTATTGGCGAAGAACAAGATAAATCACAGAAAACACTTCAGATAACATTATCATAGGTAGAGGACAAATGTCTTGAGCAGATCAAATAATAAAAAGAATTTTGAAAGAAATGTAGACAGGACACTGACCTGGGGAGTATTTACCAGAGAAGAATTCATTCTTCTTGCTGTTTTCCAAGTTTCTGTCTCAGCAGTATAGACTGAAATTCAAATGGAAAATTTTTACAAATGTTGCAAATTAAAAGCAAAAAATTAAGGTTTTTAACTTTAAGGAGCCTAACCTCTGGCTGATCCCGCCCACAGCCACTGCTCCCAAACCCTTTTTGGGAGAGAAGAATCACCGACGACAGGTGGGCACTTGAGACTGGAGAGCAGGAGAGACCACCTATACTCCACCACTGCTCACATCCCTGGCCCAAGAGGAAACTGTATACGGCCTTGGAGAAGCGGGAGATAGGGGCCCTGGAGTGGCAGGTCCCCTGCAGTCCAGACACCACCTGGATTGAAGGGATGCAGTCAACAGCTCCCTGAACCCAAATACTGTGGGAGGGAGAGCTAAACCTTCAGAGGGGCAGACACGCCTGGGAAGCAAGAAGAGACTACACTCTGCCCACATTTCTGACTCCAGAGGAAAACACCTAATGCCATCTGGGACACCTGTGTATGGGGGCTCCCGGAAAAGGCAGTGCACGCCCTCCTGGTTGCTGCCCTCATCAAGAGCTCAAAAGCAGCCCCCCATGAGCAACTTCAGTCGCAGGACCACAGGTAAGACCAACTTTTCTGCTCCAAGCAACCTGCCTGGTAGACTCAGGACACAGGCCCACAGGAACAGCTGAAGACCAGTAGACAGGAAAAACTACACATCTAAAAACAGAACACTCTGTTCCCATAACTGGCTGAAAGAAAAGAGGAAAAAAGGTCTACAGCACTCCTGACACATAGGCCTATAGGACGGTCTAGCCACTGTCAGAAATAGCAGAACAAAGTAACACCAGAGACAACCTGATGGCAAAGGCAAGCACAGGAACCCAAGCAACAGAAACCAAGACTACATGGCATCATCGGAGCCCAATTCTCCCACCAAAGCAAATACTGAATATCCAAACACAGCAGAAAAGCAAGATCTAGATTTAAAATCACATTTGATCATGATGATGGAGGACTTCAAGAAAGACATGAAGAACTCCCTTAGAGAAAAGCAGGAAAACATAAACAAAAAAGAGGAATCACAAAAAATCCCTGAAAGAATTCCAGGAAAACACAATCAATTTAAGAAATTAAAAATGGAAATAGAAGCAATCAAGAAGGAACACAGGGAAACAACCCTGGATATAGAAAAACAAAGGAAGAGGCAAGGAGCCATAGATACAAGCATCACCAACAGAAAACAAGAGATAGAAGAAAGAATATCAGGAGCAGAAGATACCATAGAAAACATCTACACAAGCATCAAAGAAAATGCAAAACGTAAAAAGCTTCTAACCCACCACATCCAGGAAATCTAGGAAACAATGAGAAAATCAAACCTAAGGATAATAGGTATAGAAGAGAGCAAAGACACCCACTTAAAGGATCAATAAATATCTTCAACAAAATTATAGAAGAAAACTTCCCTAACCTAAAGAAAGAGATGATCATACACATACAAGAAGTCTACAGATTTCCAAATAGCTTGGACCAGAAAAGAAATTCCTCACAGCACCTAATAATCAAAACACAAAATGCACAAAACAAAGAAATAATATGAAAAGCAGTAATGGAAAAATGTCAAGTAACATATAAAGGCAGACCTATCAGAATCACACCAGACTTCTCGCCAGAGACTATGAAAGCCAGAAGATCCTGGACAGATATCATACAAACCCTATGAGAACACAAATGCCAGCACCAGGTTACTATATCCTGCAAAACTCTGAATGAACACATATGGAGAAACCAAGATATTCTATGACAAAACCAATTTATACAATATCTTCCTACAAATCCAACCCTACAAAGGATAATAAATGGTAAAGCCCAACATAAGGAGGCAAGCTACACCCTAGAAAAAGCAAGAAACTAATCGTCTTGGCAACAAAACAAAGAGAAGAAAAGCCCACAAACATAACCTCACATCCAAATACGAATATAACAGGAAGCAATAATCACAATTCCTTAATATCTCTCAACATCAATGGTCTCAACTCCCCAATAAAAAGACATAGATTAATAAACTGGATATACAATGAGGACCTTGCATTCTGTTGCCTACAGGAAACACACCTCAGAGACAAAGACAGATACTACCTCAGAGTGAAAGGCTGGAAAACAACTTTCCAAGCAAATGGTCGGAGAAGCAAGCTGGAGTAGCCATTCTAATATCGAATAAAGTCGATTTTCAACTAAAAGTCATCAAAAAAGATAAGGAATGACACTTCATATTCATGAAAGGAAAAATCCACTAAGATGAACTCATAAACCTAAATATCTATGCTCCACAGTAAAAGTGCACCTACATACATAAAAGAAACCTTACAAAAGCTCAAAACACACATTGCACCTCACACAATGATACTAGGAGATTTCAACACCCCACTCTCATCAATGGACAGATCATGGAAACAGAAATTAAACAGAGACATAGACAGACTAAGAGAAGTCATGAACCAAATGGACTTAACAAATATTTATAGAACATTCTATCCTAAAACAAAAGGATATACATTCTTCTCAGCACCTCATCGTACTTTCTCCAAAATTGACCATATAGCTAGTCATAAAACAGGCCTCAATAGATACAGAAAGGTAGAAATAATCCCATGTGTCTTATTAGACCACCAAGGGCTAAAGCTGGTCTTCAATAACAATAAGGAAAGAACGCTGACATATACATGGAAGTTGAACAATGCTCTACTCAATGATAACCTGGTCAAGAAATAAATAAAGAAATTAAAGACTACTTAGAATTTAATGAAAATGAACTTACAACCTATCCAAACTTATGGGACACAATGAAAGCTGTGCTAAGGGGAAAACTCATAGCTCTGAGTGCCTGCAGAAAGAAACAGGAGAGAGCATATATCACCAGCTTGACAGCACACCTAAAATCTCTAGAACAAAAAGAAGCAAATACACCCAGGAGGAGTAGAAGGCAGGAAATAATCAAACTCAGACCTGAAATCAACCAAGTAGTAACAAAAAGGACCATAGAAAGAATCAACAGAACCAAAAATTGGTTGTTTGAGAAAATCAACAAGATAGATAAACCCTTAGCCAGATTAATGAGAGGACACAGAGAGTGTGTCCAAATTAACAAAATCAGAAATGAAAAGGGAGATATAACCACAGAATCACAGAAAATTCAAAAAATCATCAGATCCTACTACAAAAGCCTATATTCAAAAAAACCTGAAAATCTCCAGGAAATTGACACTTTCATAGACAGATATGAAGTTAAATCAGGAACAGATAAACCATTTAAACAACCCCATATCTCCTAAAGAAATAGAATCATTCATTAAAGGTCTCTCAACCAAAAAGAGCCCAGGTCCAGATGGTTTCAGTGCAGAATTCTATCAGACCTTCATAGAAGACATCATACCAATACTGTCCAAACTTTTCCACAAAATTGAAAGGGATGGAGCACTACCAAATTCCTTCTATGAAGTCATAATTACTCTTATACCTAAACCACACAAAGACCCAAAAAAGAAAGAGAACTTCAGACCAATTTCCCTTATGAATATCGACGCAAAAATACTCAATAAAATTCTTGCAAATGGAATCCAAAAGCACATCAAAACAATAATCCGCCATGATCAAGTAGGCTTCATCCCAGGCATGTAGGAATGGTTTAATATACGGAAAACCATCAACATAATCCATTATATAAACAAACTGAAAGAACAAAACCACATGATCATTTCATTAGATGCTGAGAAAGCATTTGACAAAATTCAACACCCTTTCATGATAAAAGTCATGGAAAGAATAGGAATTCATGGCCCATACCGAAACATAGTAAAAGCCATATATAGCAAACTAGTAGCTAACATTAAACTAAATGGAGAGAAACTTGAAGCAATCCCACTAAAATCAAGGATTAGACAAGGCTGCCTACTCTATCCCTACTTATTCAATACAGTGCTTGAAGTTCTAGCCAGAGCCACCAGACAACAAAAGGAGATCAAGGGGATACAGATGGGAAAAGAAGAAGTCAAAATATCACAATTTGCAGATGATATGATAGTATATTTAAGCCAAAAGTTCTACCAGAGAACTACTAAACTGATAAACAACTTCAGAAAAGTGGCTGGGTATAAAATTAATTCAAGTAAATCAGTAGCCTTCCTCTACACAAAAGATAAACAAGCTGAGAAAAAAATTAGGGAAAGGACACCCTTCATAATAGTCCCAAATAATATAAAATACCTCAGTGTGAGTTTAACCAAGCAAGTAAAAGGTCTGTACAATAAGAACTTCAAGCCTCTGAAGAAAGAAACTGAAGAAGATCTCAGTAGATGGAAAGATCTCCCATGCTCATGGATTGGCAGGATTAATATAGTAAAAATGGCCATTTTGCCAAAAGCGATCTACAGAGTCAATGCAATCCCTATCACAATACCACTCCAATTCTTCAGAGTTAGACAGAACAATTTGCAAATTCATCTGGAATAAAAAAAAAAACCCAGGATAGCTAAAACTATCCTCAACAATAAAAGGACTTCTGGGGAAATCACTATCCCTGAACTCAAGCAGTATTACAGAGCAATAGTGATAAAAACTGCATGGTATTGGTATAGAGACAGACAGACAGACCAGTGGAATAAAATTGAAGATGCAGAAATGAACTCACACACCTATGGTCACTTGATATTTGACAAAGGAGCCAAAACCACCCAATGGAAAAAAAGATAGCATTTTCAGCAAATGGTGCTGGTTCAACTGGAGATCAACATGTAGAAGAATGCAGATTGATCTGTGCTTATCACCCTGTACAAAGCTTAAGTCCAAGTGGATCAAGGACCTCCACATCAAACCAGATACACTCAAATTAATAGAAGAAAAAGTGGGGAGGCATCTCGAACACATTGTCACCGGTGAAAATTTCCTGAACAAAACACCAATGGCTTATGCTGTAAGATCAAGAATCGACAATTGGGATCTCATAAAACTGCAAATTCTCGTAAGACAAAGGACACTATTGTTTGGACAATATGGCAACCAACAGATTGGGAAAAGATCTTTACCAATCCTACAACAGATAGAGGGCTTATATCCAAAATATACAAAGAACTCAAGAAGTTAGACTGCAGGGAGACAAATAACTCTATTAAAAAATGGTGTTCAGAACTAAACAAAGAATTCACAGCTGAGGAATGCCGAATGGCTGAGAAACACCTAAAGAAATGTTCAATATCTTTGGTCATAAGGGAAATGCAAATAAAAACAACCCTGAGATTTCACCTCACACCAGTGAGAATGGCTAAGTTCAAAACCTCAGGTGAAAGTAGATGTTGGAGAAGATGTGGAGAAAGAAGAACACTCCTCCATTGTTGGTGGCATTGCAAACTGGTACAACCATTCTGGAAATCAGTCTGGAGGTTCCTTAGAAAATTGGACATTGAACTACCTGAGGACCCAGCTATACCTCTCTTGGGCATATACCGAAAAGATGCCTGAACATATAACAAAGACACATGCTCCACTATGTTCATAGCAGCCTTATTTATAATAGCCAGAAGCTGGAAAGAACCCAGATGCCCTTCCACAGAGGAATGGATACAGAAAATGTGGTACATCTACACAATGGAATACTACTTAGCTATCAAAAACAATGACTCTATGAAATTCATAGGCAAATGGATGGAACAGGAAAATATCATCCTGAGTGAAGTAACCCAATCACAGAAAAACACACATGGTATGCACTCATTGATAAGTGGCTATTAGCCCAAATGCTTGAATTACCCTAGATGCACAGAACACATGAAAAAAAAATTAAGAGGGGTTACCAAAATGCGAATGCTTCACTCCTTCTTTAAAAGGGGAACAAGAATACCCTTCGGAGGGTATACGGAGGCAAAGTTTAGAAGAGAGGCAGAAGGAACACCCATTCAGAGCCTGCCCCACATGTGGCCCATACATATACAGCCACCCAATTAGATAAGATGGATGAAGCAAAGAAGTGCAGGCCGACAGGACCTGGATGTAGATCTCTCCTGAGAGACACACCCAGAATTCAGCAAATACATAGGCGAATGCCAGCAGCAAACCACTGAACAGAGAACCAACCCCTGTTGAAGGAATCAGAGAAAGGACTGGAAGAGCTTGAAGGGGCTTGAGACCCCATATGAACAATAATGCCAACCAACCACAGCTTCCAGGGACTAAGCCACTACCCAAATACATGGACTGACCCTGGACTCGATGACCTCATAGGGCAGCAATGAATAGCCCAATAAGAGCACCAGTGGAAGGGGTTCTTGGTCCTGCCAAGACTGAACCCCAGTGACCGTGGATTGTTGGGGAGGTGGTAATGGGGGAGGATGGAGGGAACACCAATATAGAAGGAGTGGGGGAGGGGTTAGGGGGATGTTGGCCTGGAAACCGGGAAAGGGAATAACAATCAAAATGTAAGTAAGAAATACTCAAGTTAATAAAGATAAAAAAAAAGCAAAAATTAATAAAACTCTGTTATGGACAATACTAAACCACATAAAATGACACAAAAATTAAAATGATACGAGAACACTTATCAAAATTCCTACAGACAGGAGAGCATGGAATAACATTTAATGCGGCAAAGAAAATGACTACAATCTCAGGGCTTTTTCAAGCCTTAGCAGTCAAGAGCCACAACAGAGCAAATGTATACCTGCTGCAAAACACTACTATTCACGATTATTACTGGCAATTTATTCAAGATCCAGCCTCAGGGACACATGGCTCGTGGGTACTAAGATGGATGTCTAGCATTAAATGGAGTTTGATTAGCCATCACACTAGAATACAGTATCTGACCCATTATTCAAATTTCATTTCATTCTACCTGGAAGATACAGTACATCTATTTTTCCATGTGTTTTTTGTTGTTGTCGAGTACAGAGATTCTATATGCCAAGCACCATGTTTTGCTGAAAGTGATTGTCATCAGATCTAGTTTCAGCCATTATCATCATCATCTAAGAGAGCTTTACATTGTTCCTAAAGTATATGTGTCTTTCCAATTTACTTTTCCTTTCAATGTTGAAATCTTTTCTAAGTCTCCTTTGTGTAAGAATATTGATCACTTGAAATCTACATGAATATATTTGTAAGTAGAATACTACAATTCAGGACACACATGTCTTTAAATGGAATATCCAGAAGCTAAATCTTCTAAGATGGTTAATCTCTATCTTTTTAATGCTATGATCTTTTAATACACTACCAGGAACTCATATTTTAATGTGGTAGACACATCTGTAGATTGCTACGAGAGCAGTGTATAAGTTACTAATACCATCAGAAATATGTGTTTATGGTAGTCTTAGGTGATTCTTCTAAAAGGGTCAATTTGCCCCTAGGGCTCATAACCCACAGGCTGAAAACAACTGTACTAGGCAATGTCAAACCAAAATCTGCAGGTATAGCAGAAACTCTGTGATGGGTGCCATGTATAAGAGAATGTCCATAGAGATAAAGGGAATCTTTACAAGTCATGCCCTTAAGGGAAAGATTTACTCATTATGTCAGATCCATCAAAATCCTATTACTTTTGGAAACATCGTCCTGGACATGCATATATGTCTTGGCATATTGTTACAGCCTGTTCTCAGGTTCCCAAATTTAGTAATGACTCAAATGAGAGTCCTTAGTTCCTCACTGTTATGCATTTCCTCTATGATGATAACCCATATAGTTGCACATAAAAATAGGAATATGTGACATAGGACTACTCTCATATATACTTATACATATATATTCACACTCAGGCATACATATTTATACATACATACATATAGACTTAGATATGTCTCAAAGATAAGGACTGATTCTGAATGTTAAAATACTATTACTACACAAAGTTGTCATGACCATGATATTAGCATATATGCAACTCTTTCAATGTATTATAATGACCTTATATTTCTCTCATATTAAATAGTTCTCCAGATATTTAACAGACACTTATATGGTTTCATTCTATGCCACTGTCTATATAGTTTAGGGTGGGAAACACAAGAAGGATGACATGCTGTAAAAAAGGTATACAAAATTACTGAGAATTAAAAAGGGAAATCTAGTTTCTTATAAACAAGTGAAAATAAACTTTTTATGTCATAAAACTAGGCCACAGAAGTGCTGACACAGTGTTTCCAGTAAAAAAGTCTGAGGACTGGACAGACTCAGTAATAAATTCTTTAATTCTTTTAGAAAAAACTATAATAATCTTGAAGAAAATATTGCAGAATAAAGAATGAAGAGGAATGTTATATATTCATCACAAAAAGCTGATTTTCCTTGATACAGAAAGCAGATAAGCAAAACCAAAAACAACAAAAACAAAAAACAAACAAATCATAGACTAGCTGCAAGGGTGTATACTGACCAAGAGATTCTTTCTAATGGATGCAGAAAGAGAACTAAAGTTGACTTCATGCCAAGGATACAAGACTGTTTCAACACACACAAACCAAATAATTCAAAGCACACAATATGTAATAATTGACAGAAGACACAAAACCATGCCAACATATCCATACAAGGCCTTGGGCAAATTATCACATTAGCTCACTATGAAAGCACTGAAGAATATCAGAGTATCGATCCATGTATGTTTTCCCAACACCACAGCACTCAGGTGCTGGGCTTTGGGGAAGTGCTGAGACACTGCTCTGGGGGTGGGAAGACACAGTCTAAGATGGGGAACTGAAGTTAGGGTTCACTGACTTCTGGGCCTCTAGTTGCTACTGGAGAACTGCACAAAAATGTTGGGAACAATATGTTGGGGTCCACAGGCCCCCGAAGAGGTTCAGACCAGGGCTCCCAAACTCCTGGACATCTAGGCCTCACTGAGTTGGGAGGAGTTGGGAGCAGAGTTAGGGGCCTGCAGGCTGAGGAGTGTCTAGCCCGAGGCTGGGAGTAAATGGAATTCTGGCTTAGCTCACTGGTGACTGTACCAGCCTCTCAGGGTGGACTAGAGATTCAATACCTTTTGCAGGAAGGAATGTCTAGGAAGAAAGGCTTATGGGCTAAACCCTCAAGGCCTCTAGGTATGTCATTACCATGGAGAATTCTGGTTTGGGCTAGATAGCCAACATAGGGAGGGAACAGGGAGGCGCCCACCATCTCTCAGGTGGGTACATAAATACTGGAGTCTCAGACCCGCTCTACCTTACCAAGCTTCCTTGCACAGTTCATTATCCCACAAAAGAGCAGAAGAAACATACCACAGAATAATCAAGATGGCAGCCAAAATCCTAACCCTGTCTTTACAAAATCTGACAATAGTTATCATCATTCTATTATACTCAGAATAAAATCAAGGATGTGCAATTGCTCCATAATAACTCGTAACAGTGCATACTTGCTTACAAAGAGCAAGCAAGACCTACAACATTTTCAATGTGACAAATAAGAGAACAAGGAAAGCATTTTTTCCCCCAAATTATGTAATTTGGGAAACATAATTGTAGGATGATGTCACAGGTGAGGCAGGCACAAGATGGAAGGAGACCTGTCATTGGACGAGAAGGAAGGATGGGCGGGAGAAAACTTTGAAGGAAGGGGAGGAGACTGGAACAGAGAGAGGAAGAGACAGGAGGGAGAGGGAGAAAAAGCTGTGGCAGGACAATACGACAGGTGACGTTAAAAGATTTTTTTTGTGTATTTCCAGGTTGTTATCAATGTTCCTAAGGGATGGATGGTATCAGGCTTTATGTAAGTGGAAAATTATATCTTATCAATTGGATTTAAGATTATTGTGTTGTGTATTCTTTTATGTGACAGTTTGAGTGTATGAAAATTTTACAACACATAATTCTTCAATTCAAAACCTACAAACATTCCACAAGAAAGCTCCAATATACCATCAGTATAGTTCAGTAGAATACTGACAGCAAACACAAATCAGCAGTTATTGCACAACTTAGAAGAGACAGCCTGGCCTCAGGTGAATTGGCATGAATCAGCAGGAGGGATTAGGACCAGTAGGGACAACAGGAATTCCTTGCCTGACTCTCAGCAAAGATGCAGAGTTAGCTCAACAAGCAAGCCCCTCTCCAGACTGCAAAATACAATCCAACATAACTGACTTTTCAAAGAACCCTTAAGTTTCTATTTCAGGATTGAGTTATGGAAATACATACTGTCCCATACATGGTAGTTGGAATTGAATAGTTGGCTACCCACTGCAAACCTCAACCATACATGAAATGTAAGGGGAATAAATGGGATGAAAATGTAACAAGTGATGGGACAAGAGGATCAAGAGAAGTCTTCCCCAGGGTCTCCATGTGGCATTGTGGGGAGGATTCACAGAAACATGAGACTAATGCCCACATCCTCCTCTTCTGTTCAGAATCATGTGGCTGCCTAGGTCACATATGCACTGAAATGAGTATGACAGAATATCACTCAATGTGTTTGGTTTCAGTGCACTTGTCATATGTAGAATGGAAAAGTTTGTTGAGTTTGACTAAGGACACAATTAACACAGAGCCATTATTCCAACTTATTTTACTAATGCAGATGATGGATGACAGCATTTTATTATAATATAAATTATTCCACAATTAGGGTTGATCCTCATAAAAGTTATTGCTATGTACCTAACTATATCATCAAATGATAAATCTTTTGCTACATTACAATGAGCATGGAATGTGTGCCACTCTGGGCTCCATTTATACAAACAACTTTTTATTATACACAGGGATAGTTCCTAATAATTCCAATTTTGACTTAAGGTGTAAGCTGTCCTGTCATGTATCCAGTCTCCATGACCAGAGAGCTATGTGATCAACATGAATGCATTTCACAAAAACAACTTTCCAAATACACGAAACAATTAATGACAAAATTGTAGGCAGCAGATAGATGGTGATATGGCAAAGCTTCAATGTCCACCATTGAGAAAGATGACCATGAAGAGCACAGTAAACCAATAATGCCTAACAGGCCTCCAGAAAATTATACACACAACTGAGAAGATGCTCAGTCTACTCCAACTTCAACCACCATACTTCACTGTGACCATATCTTAGAAATAGAACAAGTCCACAAACCTAGTAAAATCAGTGTTTAAAAAGTATCTTCTCTAAGAACTCCATTTTCCTCGAATGCTTACATCAACAGTAGATAGAGAACAGAAAAACACAAAAGACACGTGAATATTGACTAACTACTAGCATGTGAAAAAACATAAAAACATGCTTGTGTTTTATAAAGAATTCTAAGTAACTTGTACCTAGATCTTATAAGCACGTTTTGTATACATAGAGAATATCTTCCTTAAATTCATAAAATTGTAAGAAACTACAAGCCTATAAAAATTACAAGGGAGAAAACCCAGAGCTGATTAGAAAATACATAAAAAATGAAGCTACAGAAACCATACACTGATAAGACAAAGACACATAAGGGGGCTTATCAAGCTAAGGCAATATAGATGCAGTTTTATAGTATTCACAAACATTATGTAAATCTTATCAAAATACTACTGGCATTATTTTTAGAAAATGGAGAATTTAACCCTAAAAACCATAGATCTGGCACTTCCGGTTTCTAGCTGGGACTCGAACCTCCCTGATCCCTGCACACAGCTCACTGCTCCCAAACCCCGTGGGAGAGAGAGCTCACCACCCAGACAGGTGGATACTCCTGAGACTGCAGGGCAGGAGAGAGTACCAGTACTGCCAAACCTTGCCCACATCCCTGACCCAAGAGGAAACTGTATAGGGCCTCTGGGAACAGGAAGATAGGGGCACTCAATGCTGTGGTCCAGACACTGCCTGGATCTGAAGGGACCGGGTCAAAGAGCTCCCTCCACCCAAATACCTTGGGAGGGAAAGCTAGACCTTCAGAGGGGCAGACATGCCTGCGAAGCCAGAGGAGACGACTTTCTCACCACATTTCTGACTCTAGAGGAAAACGGTAGTGTTATCTGGGCCCCCTGTGCACAGGGTTCCAAGAGAAGGCAGGGCAGGCCGTTCTGGTTGCTGCCCTCACAGAGAGCTAAAACCAGGCTCTGAGAACTGACTCCAGGTCCGAGACCAGAAAGAAGACCAACTTTTCTGCTCCAAGTGACCTGCCTGGTGGACTCAGGGCACATGCCTACAGGAACACCAGAAGATCAGTAGACAGGAACGACTACACGACTGAAAGCAGAACACTCTGTTCCCATACCTGGCTGGAAAAAAAAAAAAAAAAAAACACAGAAAAACAGGTCTACAGCACTCCTGACACACAGGCCTATATGACAGTCTAACCACTGTCAGAAATAGCAGAACAAGGTAACACCAGAGACAACCTGATGGCAAGAGGCAAGCACAGGAACCTAAGCAACAGAAACCAAGACTACATGGCATCATTGGAGCCCAATTCTCCCACAAAGCAAACACTGAATATACAAACACACCAGAAAAGCAAGATCTTCATTTTAAATCACATTTGATCATGATGATGGAGGACTTCAAGAAAGACATAAAAAACTCCCTTAGAGAAATGAAAGAAAACACAAATGAACAAGTAGAAGCCTATAGAGAAGAAACACAAAAAAATCACTGAAATAATTACAGAAAAACACAATCAAACAGGAGAAGGAATTAAAAATGGAAATAGAAGCAATAAAGAAAGCACAAAGGGAGACAACCCTGAATATAGAAAACATATATAGAGACAAGGAGCCTTAGATACAAGCATTACCAACAGAATGCAAGAGATAGGTGAGAGAATCTCAGGAGCAGAAGATTCCATAGAAATCATCGAAACAACGGTCAAAGGTAATGCAACATGGAAAAAGATACTGGCCGAAAATGTACAAGAACTCCAGGAAACAATGAGAAGATCAAACCTAAGGATAATAGGGATAGAAGAGAGTAAAGACTCCAAGCTCAAAATTCCAGTAAATATCTTCAACAAAATCATAGAAGAAAACTTCCCTAACCTAAAGAAAGAGATGCCCATAAACATACAAGAAGCCTAAAGAACTACAAATAGATTGGAGCAGAAAAGAAACTCCTTCCGTCACATAATAGTCAAAACACCAAACGCACAAAATAAAGAAAGAATATTAAAAGCAGTAAGGGAAAAAGGTCAAGTAACATATAAAGGCAGACCTATCAGAATCACACCAGACTTTTCGCCAGAGACTATGAAAGCCAGAAGATCCTGGACAGATGTCATACAGACCCTAAGAGAACACAAATGCCAGCCCAGGTTACGGTATCCAGAAAAACTATCAATTAACATAGATGGAGAAACCAAGATATTCCACAACAAAACCAAATTTACACAATATCTTTCTACAAATCCAGCCCTACAAAGGATAATAAATGGTAACGCCCAACAAAAGGAGGCAATCTACACCCTAGAAAAAGCAAGAAACTAATCGTTTTGCAACAAAACAAAGAGAAGACAAGAACACAAACATAATCTCACATCCAAATACGAGTATAACAGGAAGCAATAATCACTATTCCTTAATATCTCTCAACATCAATGGACTCAATTCCCCAATAAAAAGATACATATTAACAAACTGGATACCCAATGAGGACCTTGCATTCTGCTGCCTACAGGAAACACACCTCAGAGACAAACACGGACACTACCTCAGAGTAAAAGGCTGGAAAACAAATGGTCTGAAGAAGCAAGCTGGAGTAGCCAGACTAATATGGAATAAAATCGATTTTCAATCAAAAGTCATCAAAAAAGATAAGGAAGGACACTTCATATTAATCAATGGAAAAATCCACCAAGATGAACTCTCAATCCTAAATATCTATGCTCCAAATAAAAGTGCACCTACATACATAAAAGAAACCTTACTAAAGCTCAAAGTACACATTTCACTTCACACAATAATAGTAGGAGACTTCAACACCCCATTCTCATCAATGGACACATCGTGGAAACAGAAATTAAACAGAGACATAGACAGACTAAGAGAAGTCATGAACCAAATATATTTAATAGATATTTATGGAACATTCTATCCTAAAACAAAAGGATATACCTTCTTCTCACCACTTCATGGTACTTTCTCCAAAATTGACCATATAATCGGTCATAAAACAGATACAGAACATATAGAAATAGCAGATAGCCTTGCCACAACAGATACAGAAAGAGAGACATAATCCCATGCATCCTATAAGACCACCACGGGCTAAAGTTGGTCTTCAATAACAATAAGGAAAGAATGCCCACATATACATGGAAGTTGAATAATGCTCTACTCAATGATAACCTGGTCAAGGAAGAAATAAGGAAAGAAATTAAAGACTTCTTAGAATTTAATGAAAATGAAGGTACAACATACCCAAACTTATGGGACATAATGAAAGCTGTGCCAAGAAGAAACCTCATAGCTCTGAGTGCCTGCAGAAAGAAACAGGAGAGAACATATGTCACCAGCTTGACAGCACACCTAAAAGCTCTAGAACAAAAAGAAGCAAATACACCCAGGAGGAGTAGAAGGCAGGAAATAAATAAACTCAGAGCTGAAATCAACCAAGTAGAAACAAAAAGGACCATAGAAAGAATCAACAGAACCAAAAGTTGGTTCTTTGAGAAAATCAACAAGATAGATAAACCCCTATCCAGACTAACGAGAGGACACAGAGAGTGTGTCCAAATGAACAAAATCAGAAATGAAAAGGGAGACATAACTACAGAATCAGAGGAAATTAAAAAAATCATCAGATCCTACTATGAAAACCTATATTCAACAAAACTTGAAAATCTGGAGGAAATGGACAATTTCATAGAAAGATACCAGGTACCGAAGTTAAATCAGGAACAAATAGACCATTTAAAACAACCCCATAACTTCTAAAGAAGTAGAAGCAGTCATTAAAAGACTCCCAACCTAAAAGAGCCCAGGTCCAGATGGGTTCAGTACAGAATTCTATCAGACCTTCATAGAAAACATCATACCAGTACTATCCAAACTACTCTAGGAAACTGAAAGAGATGGAGCCCTATCGAATTCCTTCTATGAAGCCACAATTACTCTTTTACCTAAATGACACAAAGACTCAACAAAGAAAGAGAACTTCAGACCAATTTCCCTTATGAATATCAACGCAAAGATACTCATAAAATTCTTGCAAACCGAATACAAGAGCACATCAAAACAATCATCCACCATGACCAAGTAGGCTTCATCCCAGGGATTCAGGTATGGTTTAATATACAGAAAACCATCAATGTAATCCACTATATAAACAAACTGAAAGATAAAAACCATATGATCATTTCATTAGATGCTGAGAAAGCATTTGACAAAATCCAACACCCCTTCAAGATAAAAGTCCTGGAAAGAACAGGAATTCAAGGCTCATACCTAAACAAAGTAAAAGCCATATACAGCAAACTAGTAGCTTATATTAAACTAAATAGAGAGAAAAATGAAGCAATCCCAGTAAAATCAGGGACTAGACAAGGGTGCCCACTCTCTCCCTACCTATTCAATATAGTTCTCAAGGTCCTAGCCAGAGCAATCAGAGAACAAAAGGAGATCAAAGGGATACAGATATGAAAGGAAGAAGTCAAAATATCCCTATTTGCAGAGATATGATTGTATACTTAAGTGATCCCAAAAGTCCCACCAGAGAACTACTAAAGCTGATAAACAACTTCAGCAAAGTGGCTGGGTATAAAATTAACTCAAATAAATCAGTAGCCTTTCTCTACACAAAAGAGAAACAAGACGAGAAAGAAATTAGGGAAATGACACCCATCATAATAGTCCCAAATAATATAAAGTACCTTGTTGTGACTTTAACCAAGCAAGTGAAAGATCTGTATGATAAGAACGTCAAGCCTCTGAAAAAAGAAATTGAAGAAGATCATAAAAGATGAAATGATCTCCCATGCTCATGGATTGGCAGGATTAAAATGGTAAAAATGACCATTTTACCAAAAGCGATCTATAGATTCAATGCAATTCCCATCAAAATTCCAACCCAATTGTTCATAGAGTTAGACAAAACAATTTGCAGATTCATCAGGAATAACAAAAAAAAAACAAAAAAACAAAAAAACAAAACAAAACAAAACAAAACAAAAACCAAAAAACAAAAAAACAAGATAGCAAAAACTATCCTCAACAATGAAAAGACTTCCGGAGCAATCACTATCCCTGAACTCAAGCCGTATTACAGAGCAATAGTGATAAAAACTGTTTATTTGTATGGAGACAGACAGATAGACCAGTGGAATAGAATTGAAGACCCAGAAATGAACCCACACACCTATGGTCACTTGAATTTTGACAAAGGAGCCAAAACCATCCAATGGAAAAAAAGATAGCGTTTTCAGCAAATGGTGCTGTTTCAACTGGAGGTCAGCACGTAGAAGAATGCAGATGGAACCATTCTTATCACCCTGTACAAAGCCTAAGTCCAAGTGGATCAAGGACCTCCACATCAAACCAGATACATTCAAATTAACAGAACAAAGAGTGGGGAAGAATCTCAAACAAATGGGCACTGGAGAAAATTTCCTGAAAAGAACACCAATGGCTTATGCTCTAAGATCAAGAATCAACAAATGGGATCTCATAAAACTGCAAATTCTCTGTAAGGCAAAGGACACTGTTAGGACAAAACGGCAACCAACATATTGGGAAAAGATCTTCACTAATCCTACAACTGAGAGAGGGCTTATATACAAAATATACAAAGAACTCAAGAAGTTAGACTGCAGGGAGACAAATACCCCTATTAAAGAATGGGGTTCAAAGCTATACAAAGAATTCACAGCTGAGGGATGCCAAAGGGCTGAGAAACACCTAAAGAAATGTTCAACACCTTTAGCCATGAGGGAAATGCAAATCAAAACAACCCTGTGATTCCATCTCACAACAGTCAGAATGGCTAAGATCAAAAACTTAGGTGACAGAATATGCTGGCGAGGATGTGGAAAAAGAGGAGCACTTCTCCATTGTTTGTGGGATTGCAGAGTTGTACAACCATTGTGGAAATCAGTCTGGAGGTTCCTCAGAAAATTGGACATTGAACTGCCTGAGGATCCAGCTATACCTCTCTTGGGCATATACCCAAAAGATGCCCCAACATATAAAAAAGACACGTGCTCCACTATGTTCATCGCAGCCTTATTTATAATTGCCAGAAGCTGGAAAGAACCCAGATGCCTTTCCACAGAGGAATGGATACAGAAAATGTGGTACATCTACACAATGGAATACTACTCAGCTATCAAAAACAATGACTCTATGAAATTCATAGGCAAATGGGGGGGGGGACTGGAAAATATCATCCTGAGGGAGGTAACCCAATCACAGAAAAACACACATGATATGCACTCATTGATAAGTGGCTATTAGCCCAAATGCTTGAATTACCCTAGATGCACAGAACACATGAAACTCAAGAAGGATGACCAAAATGTGAATGCTTCACTCCTTCTTTAAAAGGGGGAACAAGAATACCCTTGGGAGGGAATAGGGAAGCAAAGTTTAGAACAGAGGCTGAAGGAACAGCCATTCAGAGCCTGCCCCACATGTGGCCCATACATATACAGCCACCAAACTAGATAAGATGGATGAAGCAAAGAAGTGCAGGCTGACAGGAACTGGATGTTGATCTCTCCTGAGAGATACAGCCAGAATAAGCAAATACATAGGAGAATGCCAGCTGCAAACCACTGAACTGAGAACGGGACCCCCGTTGAAGGAATGAGAGAAAGGACTGGAAGAGCTTGAAGGGGTTTGAGACCCCATATGAACAACAATGCCAACCAACCAGAGCTTCCAGGGACTAAGCCACTACCCAAAGTCTATACGTGGACTGACCCTGGGCTCCAACCGCATAGGTAGCAATGAATAGCCTAGTAAGAGCACCAGTGGAAGGGGAAGCCCTTGGTCCTGCCAAGACTGAACCCCCAGTGAACATGATTGTTGGAGGGATGGCAGTAATGGGCGGGGGGGGGGGAGGATGGGGGGGGAACCAGCTATATAGAAGGGGAGGAGAAGGGGGATGTTGGCCGGAAAACCAGGAAAGGGAATAACAATTGAAAGGTAAATAAGAAATACCTGAGTTAATAAATATGGAGGGAAAAAAAAACATAGAATCTGATGAAACTACAAAATGTTCCAAAAACTCTGATAGCAGAGAAAGCAAGAGACATCAATTTTTCTAACTAAACACTTCATTAAAATTTTAATAATAAAATCTTTTAATATTGGTATGAAGACGTAACCAGTGAAGTGAATGGCAGACGGAAAGTGTCACTCACATGCAAAATCAAACAAAATCATAGTTGTCTCTGAACACTAATAATACAGTGTTCAATCACCTACAATAGAATAAATCCTAAGATTATTCTCAGTAAAATTCTCTAGAAAAATCTCTAAATAAATTGAATATGGAAAAATCTGCTTCATGTCATGTTTCTATTGTCATTTGAGCCCCTCCCCGTCCCTTCCTATGTATGTCAGTACCTTTACCATACCTGGATTATTTGCTATAGTTTTCTCTGTTCACCATCCAGGTCTCTTTCTTCAGATTGAGAGAGGAGCATGACTGGCTGAGCACTGGCTGAGATTTGGGTACTGGAAAAAGATTCTTCAGAAAGCACCTGATACTTTTCATAGAATAAAACTAAAAGATACATAACACCAATGAAGAGGATAACAAGAAAAGAGAAAACAGTACACACACACACACACACACACACACACACACACACACACACACACACACACTCGTTTCCAAACAGTACAGAAACACACAAGAATTTTCCCAGGAATCCAAGATGGAGCTAGAAAGATTAGAAAAAAAATTGTTTGTACCCATAGAAATTTGAGTCCTACATGTCTCTAATAAGAAATCACTACAAAAAATCCTGTCACCAGGGTCTAGGCATGCCCACTTTTCCTACGAGAAGTCCACAGTCACAGCACTGAATGTCAACAAACCCTGAAATAACACACAACGCTCTGGCTACTTGTGCATGGGTAGAATGGGTTTCTTTTCTTTTCTTTCCAACCAAGGAGACACTTGTAAGATCTAAAATGATTTTCCAACCATAAAATTCTCTGATAATCTCTCCCAATATACATACTGGATATAAAGCCTTACATACATATGGATATAAAGCCTTAGGCCTTAAGGTGTAATGTAAGAATTCAGCATTTATAGACACATTTCTGAAAGCTGTATTTGCAATCAATAGTGCAGATATATCAGATGGAAAACTTATATGTAGCAAAAAGTTTGCTTAGTATGTGTTAACATTTAGAGCCACCTGTGATCTTTGATAAACTACTTTTTCTGCAGTGGTTTGTCATGTAATTATTATCTATAAAGTTCTCTAGTGATATTTAGTCACCAGGGGCAAGGACTATTCTCTTGACTAGGCAAGTGACAAAACAGAGGAGTAGAAAACATGGATGACATTTAAATTACAGTAGTTTTGGACATGGACAACAGCCAAAAGAACCTTATTTGTACATGTCAGATAATGCAAGTCAAATGCTCTATTAGATTACATTATGTCAGAAAAAAAATCTGGCAACAGTTAAGATAAACTTAAAAAAACATCATGATAAAAGGTAGCCCATGGGATTTCAACCTTATCGATAATGGAAAGATATTTACAATAGAAGTCTGAAAGCTTTGCACTTCTGAGCAGTCTCAGAGAGCACACATCTGCTCAACTCTTGCCCTTTTCCCAGTCCAGAAGCTTCTCATACCTGTGAGGTTCTCTAGACTGCTGACTGTTGACTCTCCAGGACCTGAACGTCCACTTTTAAACTCAAAAGGCTAGTATAAAAGCTTGTGGCTGTTTAAGGCAGCAAATGGTGTATTTTGGAACGTCTATAAAGGTTTCAGTCCTAAGGATGCATATAAACACATGGAAAGTGAAGAACTCTATTGAAGTAAAAATGGATCAAGAAAGAAACTAAATGGAGAAATCGCTTCCTAGCAAATTAGCAGCACACTGAAACTCTCTCTCTCTCTCACACACACACACACACAAAATAATCACACCCAAGGGAAGTAGACAGCAAGGAATTATAAAACGCAGGACTGAAATCAATAAAACAGACTTACAGAGAATAATACTACGAATCAGTGGAAAAAAAATTGGTTCTGTGACAAAAATCAACAAGATAAATAAACCCCTACCCAAACTAACTAAAAGGTAGAGAAAGAATATCTACATTAACAAAAATCAAAGAAAATAGAAACAAATCCACAGATATCAAGGAAATCCAGAGAATCAATAATACATATTTTAAAAACCCTTATTCCAACAAATTGTAAACACCTAAAATAAATGGATACTTTTTATCCATAGGCAACACATTTCAAAGTGAAATCAACATGATATCCATTTAATCCATAGGGAAATAGAAGCAGTCATTAAAAGAATATTAACAAATGATCAAACGGTACATTTCCAGAAAAATGTAGGATCAACATGAATGCATTTCACAAAAGTTTTCAAATACATAAAACAAGCAATGACAGAATAGAAGTGTAGGAAACAGACAGACAGCGATACAGTTAAGCTTCAATGTTCTCCATTGATAAAGACAAGCATGAACAGCACAGAAAAACAGCAATGAGTAGCAGGCCTCCAGAAAACCCTCCACAGAACAGCAGAAGACACACATCTTCTCAAATTTCATGAAGCATTGTCCCCTCTGTCCATGTCAGTCAGGAAGGCGGGGTGGTACAAACCTTTTATCCTGGCTCTCAAAGAAGCTGGGGAAGAGAGATCTCTAACTTCAAGAGAAGCCTTATCTACAGAGTTCCAGAACTGCCAGGACTACATAGACAAAGTGTCTCAAAAAACAGTAGTAACAACAACAAAAAAGTCTTTAAATCCAGTGAAGTCCTAAGTTTAGAAAATTTCATCTTTAAGAACCTTGAATATTGACATCAACAGAAGACCGAAGAACACATAAAAGACCTGAATACTGAGTCACTGCTAGCATGTTCCCACTCGATCATTTGAAGAAAGGATGATTTTGAAGTTGGAAATACCAAATTCTATAGACATTTTGAAATATAGAGAAATTCTTCCAAGCACATACATGGAAGAGAAACCACGAAGAATTTTAAAATATGTAAGAGAAGAATCAAAATCAAGGGTGATTTTAAAATATATTAAAATTATAGTAATGCAACACATTGAGAGTTGACAGGAAGACAGACAACAGCAGATATCAATGGGAAGGTAATATAAACAGAGTTTAAAACTCTATAGAGAGATATCAATCAAATTTTATCAAAATCCTATTTGCATTATTTTAGGAAATGGAGACATTAACCATAAAAGACAAGAGAACTTAAAGGAAATGCGAAATCCTCCAAAAAATTAAGAGGCATCAATTGTTCTGACAAACATTATAATAATGAAAATATTTAATATTGGTAAGAAGAAATGATCAGTTATATGAATGGACCGGGGATGACATCCTTACATACAAAACCAAATTAAATTATATTTACCTCTTTTTATTAATTCTTACATAGAGAACCTTCTAATATCTCCAAAGAGAATATTCTCAGTGTAATTATGCAGAAATATCTGGACGAAAATAGAATCTAGCAAAACCAATCTCATGTTCTCTTTCTACTGTCACTTGAGACCTTCCCCAGCCCTTCCTCAATTCCTCTAACACACCTGGATCCTTTGCTATGGTTTCCTCCCTTCACCATCCAGGGCTCTTAGTTTAGACTCACAGGTGAGCAGAACTTCGTGAAGAGTGTGACCCGCATATGGGAAAGTCTTCAGAAAGCACCCAGAACTTTTCATGGAACAAAAATAAATGATGCCTCCAAAAGAATAAACATGAAGGAAAGAGAAAATATCACAAATTAAAATGACTCTTTTACTCTAATGATTTTCACTTTACTTTGTGAGATGTGAGTCTCATTCACACACAGCTTAAACACATACAAGAGTCATTCTCCTAGGAATCCTGGAAAGGAACTAGGGAGACAGCAAAAAAACTATTTTCTCCCACAGAAACCAAATTGTCGCACTTATCTAAAGGGAGATCTCTGCAGAAAACCCTGTCAGCAGAGTCTAGGCATTCCCACTCCTTCTACAAGAAGTCCATAGTTACAGCACTGAATGTTAACAAACCCTAAAATATATAAAAAAACAAAACAAAACGAAAAAAAAAAAAAAAACCCATAACAGTTTTGCCACATGTTTATAGGCTGAGTGCTTTACTTCAACCGAGGAGACAATTTTTTCTGATACAGGGGAGTGATCATAATAGTACAAAAGGTGCTTTCTAAAACTTTAATCTATAGTGGGTTTCTAATTATAAAAATAGTGTAGTCTGATAACACTTGTACAGCAGAAATGGGCTTGCCTGGACCTGAGGTGTACTGTAAGAACACAACATATGAAGACATATTTCTGAATGCTTTACTTTCATCCTAAACTACATACAACCCTGATGAAAAATTCATGCTTAGTAAATATTAATGTTTACAATACATAACGTATATTTTCTGTTCAAAAAACCCGCACTGGTTCTTCATATGATTATTATATATACAAAGCTCTACTAAGCAGGGTAAAAGGCATTTTCTTGAATAAGCAAGTAGTAAAACACAAGAGTTAGAAAGCATGAATAAGGGGTTGGGGAATTAGCTCAGTGGTAGAGCGCTTGCCTAGCAAGCGCAAGGCCTTGGAATTTGGCACCAGCTCCGGGGAAAAAAAAAAAAAAAAAAAAAAAGGAAAAAAGAAAGCATGAGTAAATTTACATTCCGTAAGCTTTATAATGGCCACAACAGCAAACAGCAGATAATGCAACTGCTCTACCGTTTTTTAATGAGTTATTTTATGACTGAATATTCTGCTAACTGTAGGATAAATGAAAAAAATCACGATGAACCCCCATTTCATAGTATCTCAACTTCCTGACAACGGTAAGAAATCCACAACAGAATGGTGAGAGCAGCATCCTTAAGAGCAGCTGCGGAAAACACACCCCTGCTCCCCTCTGTCCGGTTTTTTTAGCCCCGCAGCTCCTCTGACCTGGGAGGTTCCAGGGTCCCCAGGCTCTGGTTCCCACTGCTGTGCTGCTGACTGCTGATTCTCCCAGGCCCGCAGCCAGGAAACTGCGTCTGAACAGAGTTTTCCGGTTTCCGGAGGAAAGTAGGAGCGAAACCCCAGCACTCAGTTCGTGTACACATGGGTTACTCAGGTAGCAAGGGAATGGTGGATTACCGTGTCACTCTGGACTGAATATTTGGAGCTGGTGACGAAGAGAAGAACGTAGCTGGATGGACTCTTCAGAAGTAACCAATGAAGCGAAATCGCCCGGCCTGAAAGGGTTTAGAGCTATCACGTGACCGGAACCGTGGCGGACTGGGCGGGTCTAGGAGAGCTGCTCCAACTTTCTTGGCTAGATAGACTGGAAAACCTATCATTCCCTTAGATAGATATTGGAGTTACGTTGTCTTTACTCTAACTGCAGGCGAGTTACCCTGACCTGGTTCTTTCCGAAACCCGTAAACTCTTCTCAGATGCGTTTTCCTGTGTGGACCCAGGAGAGTCAACAGCGCAGCGACGGGAACAGCAGACCGGTCGCCCTGGAACCTCCCAGGTCAGAGGAGCTGTGTGGTTGGGAAACGGGCGGGAGCGGAGCGGAGCGGAGCAGCGGTGTGTTTCCTGCAGCTGCTTTTTTTTTTTTTTTTTTTTTAACTTGAGTATTTCTTATATACATTTCGAGTGTTATTCCCTTTCCCGGTTTCCGGGCAAACATCCCCCAATCCCTCCCCCTCCCCTTCTTTATGGGTGTTCCCCTCCCCATCCTCCCCCCATTGCCGCCCTCCCCCCAACAATCACGTTCACTGGGGGTTCAGTCTTAGCAGGACCCAGGGCTTCCCCTTCCACTGGTGATCTTACTAGAATATTCATTGCTACCTATGAGGTCAGAGTCCAGGGTCAGTCCATATAGTCTTTGGGTAGTGGCTTAGTCCCTGGAAGCTCTGGTTGCTTGGCATTGTTATTCATATGGGGTCTCGAGCTCCTTCAAGCTCTTCCAGTTCTTTCTCTGATTCCTTCAACTGGGGTCCCGTTCTCAGTTCAATGGTTCCTGCAACTGCTCTTAAGGACGCTGTTCTCCCATGTCCGGTAGCTTGAGATCCGGTGAACTGGGTGTATCACAGTTTTCTCATTTAACTTATGGTTACCAGAATATTTTCCTAAAATAATGTAGAGCATTTGCAGTACGTGTAGTTTGCACATTTGCTACAGCAGTCACAAAGATCCTCGAACTATTTTTTTCTTAACTTTTTTTTTTTTTTTTTCCGGAGCTGAGGACCGAACCCAGGTCCTTGCGCTTGCTAGGCAAGGGCTCTACCACTGAACTAAATCCCCAACCCCAAAGATCCTCGAACTTAAATGTGAAAAATCCCCGTTTGACACCAGTGCAGCCATTTCTTAAGAGTAAAAAAAAATTTTCCGTTGACCTCTGCTTAGCTAGTCGTTAGACAATAGACCAGGAAGCACAGGGAGTACATTCCCACCTACTCCCCAGGAAGCTAGCTGCCTACAAGAACAGATGGTATAGATTGTGCTACAGGACAGAAAACATTTGCCAAGTCAGATATCCTTGGTACTGGAATAGCTGAGCTAATAAAGCTGTATGACCTTGTAGTGACTATATAAACTGTATATTTCTGCTATTCGAGGCTCTTTACATCCCTCCTGCATGAGGACCATGTCGAGCCCCAGTGCACTGGTATCCCAAGTAAACCTCTTGCTTTTGCATCGAGATGTGAGTCCCGTGTGTTCATGGGGTGGCATTGTCCTCAGGATTGGAGCGAGAGTCTCCTCCATCTGAGGGTCTTACAAATGCATCCATGCTTTAACTCCCCTGTCCCACCATTCGCCTATTCAAGAGGGTGGTCTATGGCCTGGGGAATAGGCATACCCAGAGAGCTTTGTAGATATTAGACATATGAGGAACCAGCGCTCATTTGACTGAATCAGAAAATACATAATATAAGCACCAAACTTATGGCTGCAAAGTATGTTTTACTGAGCAAAGTTTTATTCCCCGTTAGAGGTCCATCCTAGACTCATGCTCTCTTAGATGTAAATACAGCATACAGACATGTGTCTTCATTTGCTTAGTTATTAAGGTTACACCTCAGGGTTGAGTCAAAATGAAAAGATGGCTGCCCAAAGGTGTGGCTGAGGATGCTCGGTGAGAAAAACCGATTGGAGAAAAAACCAATTCCACCATTTGTGCAAGAGTTATTAACTGTTAAGTACTGACCAAGAGATAGCCTTTGGTCACATGCTACAGAGACAAACCTATAGGACAGCCTATGAGGTTTAGTTGTTTTCCCAAGAACTAAAACTCCCAGTATTCCAAGAAGGTACCTGGTTCTTGGACAGGGAGTGCTTACAGTGTATTTTGGGGGGTTATAATATGAGGCAGAAAACAACCAAAGGTCTTTTGAAGAGTCCAGACTGAACTTTTTTTTTTCATCTTTATTAACTTGAGTATTTCTTACTTACATTTCAATTGTTATTCCCCTTCCCCGTTTCTGGGCCAACATCCCCCTAACACCTCCCCCTCCCCTTCTACATCCATGTTCCCCTCCCCATACTCCCGCCATTACTGCCCTCCTCCCAACAATCACTTTCACTGGGGGTTCAGCCTTGGCAGGACCAAGGGCTTCCCGTTCCACTGGTGCTCTTACTAGGCTATTCATTGCTACCTATGAGGTTGGAGCCCACGGTCAGTCGATGTATAGTCGTTGGGTAGTGGCTTAGTCCCTGGAAGCTCTGGTTGGTTGGCATTGTTGGTCATATGGGGTCTCAAACCCATTCAAGCTCTTTTAGTCCTTTCTAAGATTCCTTCAACGAGTGTCCCATTCTCAGTTCAGTGGTTTAATGATGGCATTCGCCTATGTATTTGCCATGTTCTGGCTGTGTCTCTCAGGAGAGATCTACATCTGGTTCCTGTTTGCCTGCACTTCTTTGCTTCATCCATCTTATCTAGTTTGGTGGCTGTATATGGGCCACATGTAGGGCAGGCTCTGAATGGGTGTTCCTTCTGCCTCTGTTCTAAACTTTGCCTCCGTATACCCTCCCAAGGGTATTCTTGTTCCCCTTTTAAAGAAGGAGTGAAACATTCACATTTTGGTCATCCTTCTGGAGTTTCATGTGTTCTGTGCATCTAGGGTAATTCAAGCATTTGGGCTAATATCCACTTATCAATGAGTACATATCATGTGTGTTTTTCTGTGATTGGGTTACCTCACTCAGGATGACATTTTCCAGTTCCATCCATTTGCCCATGAATTTCATAAAGTCATTGTTTTTAATAGCTGACTAGTATTCCATTGTGTAGATGTACCACATTTTCTGTATCCATTCCTCTGTTGAAGGGCATCTGGGTTCTTTCCAGCTTCTGGCTATTATAAATAAGGCTGCTATGAACATAGTGGAGCATGTGTCTTTGTTATATGTTCGGGCATCTTTTGGGTATATGCCCAAGAAAGGTATAGCTGGATCCTCAGGTAGTTCAATGTCCAATTTTCTGAGGAACCTCCAGACTGATTTCCAGAATGGTTGTACCAGTCTGCAATCCCACCAACAATGGAGGAGTGTTCCTCTTTCTCCACATTCTCACCAGCATTTGCTTTCACCTGAGTTTTTGATCTTAGACATTCTCACTGGTATGAGGTGAAATCTCAGGTTTGTTTTGATTTGCATTTCCCTTATGACTAAAGATGTTGAACATTTCTTTAGGTGTTTCTCAGCCATTCGGCATTCCTCACCTGTGAATTCTTTGTTTAGCTCTGAACCACATTCTTTAATAGGGTTATTTGTCTCCCTGCAGTCTAACTTCTTGAGTTCTTTGTATATTTTGGATATAAGCCCTCTATCTGTTGTAGGATTGGTAAAGATCTTTTCCCAATCTGTTGGTTGCCGTTTTGTACTAACAACAGTGTACTTTGCCTTGTAGAAGCTTTGCAGTTTTATGAGATCCCATTTGTCAATTCTTGATCTTGGAGCATAAGCCTTTGGTGCTTTGTTCAAGAAATTTTCTCCAGTGCCCATGTGTTTGAGATGCTTCCCCATTTTTTCTGCTATTAATTTGAGTGTATGTGGTTTGATCTGGAGGTCCTTGATCCACTTGGACTTAAGCTTTGTACAGGGTGATAAGCACGGATTGATCTACATTGTTCTACATGTTGACCTCCAGTTGAACCAGCACCATTTGTTGAAAATGCTATCTTTTTTCTATTGGATGGTTTTGGCTTCTTTGTCAAAAATCTAGTGACCATAAGTGTGTGGGTTCATTTCTGGGTCTTCAATTCTATTCCACTGGTCTGTCTGTCTGTCTCTGTACCAATACCATGCAGTTTTCAGCACTATTGCTCTGTAATACTGCTTGAGTTCAGAGATAGTGATTTCCCTGGAAGTCCTTTTATTGTTGAAGATAGTTTTAGCTATTTGGTGTTTTTTGTTATTCCAGATGAATTTGCAAATTGTTCTGTCTAACTCTCTGAAGAATTGGATTGGTATTTTGATGGGGATTGCATTGAATCTCTAGGTCGCTTTTGATAATATGGCCATTTTTACTATATTAATCCTGCCAATCCATGAGCATGGGAGATCTTTCCATCTTTTATGATCTTCTTCAATTTCTTTTTTCAGAGGCTTGATGTTCTTATCATACAGATCTTTCATTTGTTTCGTTAGAGTCACGACAAGGTATTTTATATCATTTGGGACTGTTATGAAGAGTGTTGTTTCCCTAATTTCTCTCTCGGCTTGTTTCTCTTTTGTGTAGAAGAAGACTACTGATTTATTTGAGTTAATTTTATACCCTGCCACTTTGCTGAAGTTGTTTATCAGGTTTAGTTGTTCTTTGGTGGAACATTTGGGATCACTTAAATATGCTATCATATCATCTGCAAATAGTGATATTTTGACTTCTTCTTTTCCAATCTGTATCCCTTTGATCTCCTTTTCTTGTCTGATTGCTCTGGCTAGAACTTCAAGCACTATATTGAATAAGTAGGGAGAGAGTCGGCAGCCTTGTCTAGTACCTGATTTTAGTGGGATTGCTTCAAGTTTCTCTCGATTTAGTCTAATGTTAGCGATTGGTTTGCTGTATATGACTTTTACTGTGTTTAGGTATGGGCCTTGAATTCCTATTCATTCCAGGACTTTTATCATTAAGGGATGTTCAATTTTGTCAAATGCTTTCTCAGCATCTAATGAAATGATCATGTGGTTTTTATCTTTCAGTTTGTTTATGTAATGGATTACATTGATGGTTTTCCGTATATTAAACCATCCCTGCGTGCCTGGAATGAAGCCTACTTGATCATGGTGGATGATTGTTTTGATGTGCTTTTGGATTCGGTTTGCAAGAATTTTATTGAGTATTCATAAGGGAAATTGGTCTGAAGTTCTCGTTCTTTGTTGGGTCTTTGTGTGGTTTAGGTATAAGAGTAATTGTGACTTCATAGAAGAAATTCAGTAGTACTCCATCTGCTTCAAATTTGTGGAATAGTGTGGATAGTATTGGTATGAGGTCTTCTATGAAGGTCTGATAGAATTCTACACTGAACTCCTCTGGACCTGGGCTCTTTTTGGTTGGGAAACCTTTAATGACTGCTTCTATTGATTTAGGAGTTATGGGGTTATTTAAATGGTTTATCTGTTCCTGATTTAACTTCAGTACCTGATATCTGTCTAGGACATTGTCCATTTCCTGGAAATTTTCAAGTTTTGTTGAATATAGGCTTTTGTAGTAGGGTCTGATGATTTTTTGAATTTCTTCTGATTCTGTAGTTATCTCCCTTTTCATTTCTGATTTTGTTAACTTGGACATACTCTCTGTGTCCTCTGGTTAGTCTAAAGGTTTATCTCTCTTGTTGATTTTCTTAAAGAACCAACTTTTGGTACTGTTGATTCTTTCTATGGTCCTTTTTGTTACTACTTGGTTGATTTCAGCTCTGAGTTTGATTATTTCCTGCCTTCTACTCCTCCTGGGTGTATTTGCTTCTTTTTGTTCTAGAGCTTGTAGGTGTGCTGTCAAGCTGCTCTCTCCTGTTTCTTTCTGCAGGCACTCAGAGCTATGAGTTTTCCTCTTAGCACAGCTTTCATTGTTTCCCATAAGTTTGGGTATGTTGTACCTTCATTTTCATTAAATTCTAAGAAGTCTTTAATTTCTTTCTTTATTTCTTCCTTGACCAGGTTATCATTGAGTAGAGCATTTTTCAACTTCCATGTATATGTGGGCGTTCTTCCCTTACTGTTGTTGAAGACCAGCTTTAGCCCATACTGGTCTGATAAGACACATGGGATTGTTTGTGTCTTTTTGTATCTATTGAAGCCTGTTTTATGACCAATTATATGGTCGATTTTGGAGAAAGCTTGCTTCTTCAAACCAGTTGCTTGTAAAGTTGTTTTGCAGCCTTTCACTCTGATGTAGTTCCGTCTTTGTCTCTGAGGTGTGTTTCCTGTAGGCAGCTGAATGCAGGGTCCTCATTGCCTATCCAGTTTGTTAATCTATGTCTTTTTATTCGGGAGTTGAGTACATTGATGTTGAGAGATATTAAGGAATAGTGATTGTTTCTTCCTGTTACATTCGTATTTGGATGTGAGATTATGTTTGTGTGCTTTTCTTCTCTTTGTTTTTTTGCCAATACGATTAGTTTCTTGCTTTTTCTAGGGTGTAGCTTGCCTCCTTATGTTGGGCTTTACCATTTATTATCCTTTGTATGGCTGGATTTATAGAAAGATATTGTGTAAATTTGGTTTTGTCATGGAATATCTTGGTTTCTCCATCTATGTTAATTGAGAGTTTTGCTGGATATAGTAACCTGGACTGGCATTTGTGTTCTCTTAGGGTCTGTATGACATCTGTCCAGGTCTTCTGGCTTTCATAGTCTCTGGTGAAAACTCTGGTGTGATTCTGATAGGTGTGTCTTTATATGTTACTTGATCTTTTTCCCTTACTGCTTTTAATATTCTTTCTTTGTTTTGTGCATTTGGTGTTTTGACTATTATGTGACGGGAGGAGTTTCTTTTCTGGTCCAATCTATTTGGAGTTCTGTAGGCTTCTTGTATGTTTATGGGCATCTCTTTCTTTAGGTTAGGGAAGTTTTCTTCTATGATTTTGTTGAAGATATTTACTGGTCCTTGAGCTGTGATTCTTCATTCTCTTCTGTACCTACCATCCTTAGGTTTGATCTTCTCTTTGCGTCCTGGATTTCCTGTATGTTTTGGACCAGTAGCTTTTTCCGTTTTACATAATCTTTGACAGTTGTGTCGATGATTTCTATGGAATCTTCTTCTCCTGATATTCTCTCTTCTATCTCTTGTATTCTGTTCGTGATACTTCTATCTATGGCTCCTTGTCTCTTCCTTTGCTTTTCTACATCCAGGGTTGTCTCCCTTTGTGCTTTCTTTATTGCTTCTATTTCCATTTTTAATTCCTTCCACTGTTTGATTGTGTTTTCCTGGAATTCTTTCAGGGATTTTTGTGATTCCTCTCTATAGGCTTCTACTTTTTTATTTATGTCTTCCTCTGTTTCTCTAAGGGAGTTCTTTATGTCTTTCTTGAAGTCCTCCATCATCATCATCAAATGTGATTTTAAATCTAGTACTTGCTTTTTTGGTGTGTTTGGGTATTCAGTGTTTGCTTTGGTGGGAGAACTGGGCTCTGATGATGCCATGTAGTCTTGGTTTCTGTTGCTTAGGTTCCTGCGCTTGCCTCTCACCATCAGGTTGTCTCTGGTGTTACCTTGTTCTGCTATTACTGACAGTGGCTAGACCGTCCTATAGGCCTGTGTGTCAGGAGTGCTGTAGACCTGTTTTCCTGTTTTCTTTCAGCCAGTTATGGGGACAGAGTGTTCTGCTTTCGGATGTGTAGTCTTTTCTGTCTACTGGTCTTCAGCTGTTCCTGTGACCTGTGTCCTGAGTCCACCAGGTAGGTGGCTTGGAGCAGAAAAGTTAGTCTTACCTGTGGACCTGAGGCTGAAGTCGCTCCTGAGGGGCTGCTTTTGAGCTCTCCGTGAGGGCGGCAACGACGAGGGCCTGTGCCACCTTTTCCTGGGGCGCCATGCACCAGGGTCCCAGATGGCATTAGGTGTTTTCCTGTGGAGTCAGAAATGTGGGCAGAGTGTAGTCACTTCTGGCTTCCCAGGCGTGTCTGCCCCTCTGAACGTTTAAATCTTTAACCCTCGTGATTTGGGTGCAAGGAGTTTTTGATCGGGTCCCTTCAGAAATGGGCGGTGTCTGGACTGCAGGGGACCTGCCTCTTGAGTGCCCCTACATAAATCTTAAGAAAAAGAAACAGTAAGCAATCTGAAGGTACTATAGAATGATTCCAGTTAATGGTACAGGAAAGAATTTGAAGGTGTTCCTGCTAGCATGAGAGTTAAATTTGGAGCCTGAATGAGTGATAACCAGTGACCAAACTGAAGAAATAAATGTCAAGTCAGTGATGTATATTTTTTACTGTTTGGAGAATTTAATTTATGAATGCATCATGTTTTTGATCAAATTTACCACATCTTCCTCAGCTCCCATTACCCATCCCCATATTACTTCATGTCTCCATATTTACAATTTTTAAAAGTACTGAATCTGCATCATGCCATCTTTATGTGTATGAAACACATCTGTGAGTTACCTATAATATTTCTGATAGTGGTGTGGTGGGATTTGCGCTACACAAATATACAGTGTTCTGTTTGTAAACACAGCTGGAGTTGGTTGTGAAATGAAATTTCTTGGGAGAGTAATTCTTGGAGTTTCATCACAACATTGAGTCATATAGTAAAGGGAATATCTTCATATAACACCAGCAGGTAGGTTGGGAACGTCCCCATTGAATGAGGCCGGGGTTGGGGTACAGCTTGCATGGAGGCAACTCTGGAACTTCCAAGGCAGTAGTAGGGCCAAGGGTATAATTAGTTCTTTGGCACAGCTCATCAGAAAGCAGAGTTTAAAATTCTGCTGTGGCTATCTTAACTCTATTCGAAGATTTTAGATCATGTGACCTGGGGTTTATCCTAATGTTTTCATGCATGTTGTAATTTTGAGGATAGTCACAGGAATATTATGTGCTAGAGGATTTGCCTTATCTGTTGTCTAAAAACATGGTTCTATTGGACATTGGGACAATTACAAAGATACTGGAGTTTAATTTCATCCATTATTTCTAACTTTGCTCTTTTCCTATTTACCTATTCAAGGGAGTGGCCTTTCCCCCTTGTGATGTAGCATTCCCAGAGAACTTTTTAGATATTAGTCACATAAGTAGCCACTGTAAACTTGATTGTATCAGGAAGTATATTTTAGCACACTTTAAAGGTATGGTTATAAACATTAACCTTTACTAAGGAAACTTTTCTGCAGTTAATTCTCTGGAATTTATATGAGTTCTAGGATGCAAATATCGCATCATAATATTGAGAAATGTATCTTATGGTTAGTTCTTAATAGTGCACCTCAGAGACTGGAATAGTGAGTGCATATGCATACTCTGAGAGGAGCATGTTTTTCTGTTTTAGGTATATTATAGGCTGGGGTAAAATTCTCACCTGTTAAGCAACTAAGCGCCCTGGATGGTAAAGAGAGGGGAGACTGTAGCAAGGGATCCAGATATGTTAGAGGGATTGAGCAAGGGGTGAGATGAGCCTCAAGTGATAATAAAAAGAGAGCGTGAATTTCATTTTGTCTGGTTTTATTTCATTAAAGATTCTGGAAAATTTCACTGAGAAAAATTGTAGATATGGTAACATGGATTTCTCATATTAGGCTGTACAGTAAGCAGTCAGTTGATCTCAGTATTTGATTAGTTTTGAATCTCTAAACAAATTGTTGCCCGTTTAAACGAAATTTCTTTGACACCACCTGAAAGTAGCAAGACACTAGGTATGAGCTTGGTAGAACACATCACATTTTTTTCTAAGTCCTGTTACATTTATTATCATAGCTTTTGGCCATGTTCCCTGTGTAACCCTTTTGTTTTGTTTTGTTTTGTTTTGTTTTTCGTTTTTTCTGTGGAACTGCCCTCAGATTGAACCAGAAAGCCTTCTCTTACTCACAAAATAGTCCTGACACTATGACACCAGTGTTTATCCCCTGCCTGGTTGATTGGGATTGTAGTACATGGGATCCAGATCTGGGTATGGACTTTGATAACTCTGCCCCCTACCCGAGTCTGCATAGCTATTTTTAATACTATGAATGCTACCACCAGGGAGTCCAAGATATTTGTAGACAGTGTTAGTGGTTTGATCTGAGTTATTTTTTCTCAAGAAAACTTGCTCTTGGACTCAACTATATTGACTCCTTTAAATTTTCCTCTATCCTTGAAATGTTTACTCACTGATAACACTGGGTTGAGTTGTCCAGATTAGAGAAGAGTTCAGATCTCCGTTTTCATTGTACTGTTTTCTATAGCTGTGCTTCTCTTTGTTTTTATTATTCTGAGGCATGTTTTTTCTGTTCTCTTCACATTCTTGAGATTTTTTACTCAGCAAATGTCTTATCTTACCACAGGACTTTCATGCATCAATTGACATGATCATTTTTCTTCTCAATGCTTCTACATGTTTTGTTTCTCACATTTATTAGTTTGTAGGTGTTGAAAGAGTCTTATATTCTGGCATGAACTCCGCTTTCCTTCGATTTCCATGGAATGTAGAGATAGTCTCTGTGTCTATGACAATCGGTCTGTGATTTGTCTTTGCAAATAATTGTTTGAGCTCCCTGCTTTTGACATTGAGGTAAAACCAGCTTTGTATGATGAATTTCTACTGTTCCTCTTCTTTGTGTTTTAGGGAATAATCTCCTTTTGACATTAGTATCAGGTTTTTCTAAGAAAAGGACAATTCCATGTTAATCTATCCAGTCCTCAATCACTATTAAAGAAACTTCTTATTTCAATCTAAGCACTTGCTTGATGCATGTTGTAGTTTTATAGTATAGGAGGTTGATTCATTCACTTTTTCTAAGAACTCATCATTTCTTCTTCAGTTCTGATTTATTCGTGTATGACTTTCCCCATCACTACATAATGTAATGCTGACATCATTGCCATACATTGCACTGTCCCCTTTTTAGTGTCTAGTTTTAATACATAGAGAGTCACTCTATTAGTTTAGAGTAGGTGAGCAAGGCTTTGTCAGTACTTTAGTCTTTGCACAGAGACAAGTGTGTTGTACTGAATGGTTATATTATCTTTGCATCTATTTCATGAATTTCTACATGACCTTACTAATATCTTTGTACGTACTATTTCGGATTAACTGCTTTTCACCTTTTTCAGCCCTGGGACATGTAATTGTGGACAAACATCCATCCCCACCAGTGTCTGTTTTTGCCAAACTTTTAAATATGCCTGTTACTTCACTTCTGTGTAATTGTCTTCTGGCACTCTAAGAAAAGGTCCTTGGTGCTCCATGAAGTTTGTCTCACTGTTCTTTGATTTAGGTCTATATAGCAGGTAATTAAGGCACAATTAAGTACAAGAATTGCAGCTCAGTAGTTAAGGGCATTTGTTCTTCCAGTTTTCAGGTTCCATTCCTTGGCACTTCATGTTTATCCACATATCAGGTTCCAACCCTCTTTGGCCTACTCTAGGCTCTGTGTGCATGACATGCACAGACCTACATTTCCGAGTCCTGCATGGCCCAGGAAGGGATGGTGTGACAAGGTTTCCTGGCCCTGGAGCAGAGCCAGTAGGGCATGGCCCTTCACAAGTGCTGACAATTTCTGTAGGCATAGGGCTTATTTGAATAATAATGTATATATTTTGCTTCATGTTCCTTTTTCGGGAAATGTTCTCTCTGCCAAAGTCATGGAATGTTCTCCCTCCCAATTTTAATGACTCCACAATATTTAGAAACAACATTGAGTCCAGGAGGCAAGAATATGTTTAATGTTTCTCTGTAACTTTGTAAATGCTATAGCCTTCAGGACAGCCCTTAAAGCTGTGGGAAGGAACTCTGAAAACACAAATTCAATAAAATATGAACAGGGGTTCTCGATGTTAGGATTAAAGACGAACTGCACTAGCAGTTTCACAAACCCAAAAGAATAGAGGTAGCTGCACTAATGAGTCAGTAAAAGGGAGAAATAGTTAAAAAAAACGAGGGTCATGGTTCAAAAGTCAAAGGAGTACCAGGGAGTGAGGGAATGGTGATCTTAGAGTGGCATCCCACCCAGTTAAGCTCATTGTTTTAATACACAAAGGCAGGCAGATTCCTGAATTCACAGTGAGCCTAAGACCAAGCAAGATTAGGTTCAGGCATGATGGTATACACCTTTAAATTCCTAAGGAAGTAGCTTATGCAAATAAAAGATTGGGCTTTGTTCTACAAGAAAGAGCTACGTGGACAGAGCTAGCTAGAGAGAGATACCTAGAGAGAACTGTTTTGAGAGCTGATATAGCTTTTTTTTTTTTTTTTTTTTTTTTAATTGTTTTCTAGTGAAATTTCTGACTTTGGTCAGAAAATCCAAGAATTTTTTTTTTTCTAGCAGCTTTTCTGAATTTGGTCAGAAAACCCTTGAGCTATCCAGAAAATTTTTCAGTTTTTTTCTGGCAGAGACCTGTCTCAAGCAGAGAGCCAACTTGAACGGAGAGCTATCTCAGGCAGAGAGCTGTCTATAGGGCCATCTGAAGTAGAAAATAGAGCTGTTAGCTTTGCGCCCATTAGTGACTGAGTTGTTTTCTTCCATTGCTTCCACACCATTTCCTCAGGAACCCCTCTCCAAATGAGGCTGGTCCTCAGCACCACCTGGAGATAAAGATACATGTGCAAAATTAAATTAAAATTAAAAAAAGAAACAGTAAACTGGGGATATTGACAAGCAGTCAAGATAACAGTATAAGAATGAAGAGTTATATTATAAAATTTGGGAAAACATGCCTTCCTCGTTCTCTTATTTAACACATTGAAAATGTTGTATATCTTTCTTGCTCTTTGCAAACACTATTGCACTGTGATAAATTAGTGTTGAGGCATAACCTATCTTTGTCTTTCCTCTGTGTATAGTAGAATAATGACAGCTGTCTTCAAATTTTGTAAGGACAGATTTAGGACGTTGGCTACAATCTTGATATTCATGAGCTGTGTTCCTTCTGTTCTCACATTCTTTCTTCACTGCTTTCATATTGAGTCAATGCACTGTTTTTTCCAAGGTCTTTCATGGATATATTGATATGGTTTCATGGCTTCTGTCACTGATTTTTACATATTTTAAGGCTTAAATTATTTGTTTTGTGGGTGCTGAAACGATTTCGCATCCTTGGCATGAAATCAACTTGAGTTCCTTCTCTGGATCCATTAGAGAGAATCTCTTTGTCAATGTATATCCTTGCAAGTAGTCTTTGACTTTTTTTTCTTTGCAAATGATTTTTTTCCTCATCTTCTTTTTGTATGAAGGTAAAGTCAGCTTTGTGTTCAATATTCTCAGTGGAGAATTATTACAGGTTTTTCTGAACAAACTGGAGAATTCGTTGATGAGTCTGTCTAGTCCTCAGACATTGTTAGTGGAAGTACTATGTCAGCACTTGCTCATTGCCTGGCCTAGTTTTATGACATAAAACATTGATAGTCACTTGTTTCTAGAAAATCATCCTTTTCCTCTTCAATTCTCTTTTAATTTTTTATGACTCCACAGCATGCCATCCATCTGCTAGTTACCATTGTCACACTAAACTACTTGGGCAATGGCATAGAAAGAGACTATCCAAGTGTCCATTAAATATCTGGACAACTATTTTGATATGACAGAAATATACAGTCAACTTAATACACAAAAAGAGTTTCTACCAACCAGGCAGCATACACCAGCTGATATGAGGGCCCCAACACATATACAGCAGATGACTGCCGGGTCTGGATTCAGTGAGAGAGTGTGCACCTAACCCTCAAGAGACTCCAGGGAGTTTAGGAATCTGGTGGGTAGGGTGGGTGGGAATATCCTCAGGGAAATGGGATGCGGATGGGGTGGGGAGGAGGTATGGGATGTAGAACAATCGGATGGTGGACCAGGAGGGGAATAAAATCTGGAAGATAGATAGATAGATAGATAGATAGATAGATAGATAGATAGATAGATAGGCAGGCAGGCAGACAGATAAATAAGTTTCATGTATACTATATCATAGTCATGACAACTTTGTGTAGTTGTGTAATGTTTTAATATTCAGAATGAGTCCTTATTTTTGAGATGTGCAAGTGTGTATATATATATATACATATATATATATATACATATATTTGTATGCCCGCATGTGGATGTATATGTATAGTTATGTGTGACAGGAGTCCCATCTTACACATTTTTACTTTCATGTAGAATTATAAGGGTTATTATCAAAGAGGAAAAATCCATGACATCAAGGAACTGAAGGGTCTTGCTGGGTTTATATTTATTACTAATTGGGAACCTGAGTACTCACTGGAACAATACCAAGACATAGATATATGCATGTCCAGGAAGATGTTTTTAACAGTGAAAGGATTTTGGTGGATCTAGCATAGTGAGTAAATCATTCCAAGGGCATACCCTGAAATGATTTACTTTATCTCTGCACATTCTCTTATACGTAGCAGCCATCAGAGTGTTTCTCCCATGCCTGCTTCTTGATGATGCTGACTTGACATTGCCTAGAACAGTTGTTCTGAGCCTGTGGCTTATGACCCCTTGGGGATCAATTGACCCTTTCACAGAGTTCACGCCTACCATATAACACATATTACTGATTATTTTAAAAACTGATATACCACTCCTATATCAATCTACAGATGGGTCTGCTACAGCAATTTAAGAGTTCCTGGTACTGTATTAAAAAGATGGAGAACCACTGTCTTAGAACAGTAGCACATGGACATCCCATTTAAAGGCATGTAATTGTAATATTCTACCTAGAAATGTATTCATGTTGATTTTAAGTGACCAATATTCTTGCAAAGTGGTGGGCATATGACTTAGAAAAGAGGTCCACATTGAAAGAAGAGTAAATTGGAAACAGATTTTAGAGGAACAATGTAAACATTGGATGATGATGAAAGTGGCTGTAACTAGATCTGTTAACAGTTTATCAATTTGAGCAAAACCCGATATTTGGCAGATAGAATCTGTGTCTATACATCAAGACAACAATACGCACATGGAAAATAAACGTACTGTACCTGGCAGGTAAAATAAAATGAAACATGACCAACAGATCAGATATTGTATTCTAGTGTGGTACCTAATGAAACTCCACTTAATGCTAGACATCCATCTTAGGGCCCCATGAGCCATTTGCCTCTGACTCTAGTTCTTGAATCATAATTTCCCAGTAATAACCCTGAGTAGTAGTAGATTTTTGTATCAAGTATACATATACTTTATATTTGTGCCTGGTGCCTGCTGAGGTTTGAAAATGGCCTGAGATTGTAGTCATTTTCCTTGCCATATTAAATATATCATTCCATGCCCTCCTGTCTGAAGGAATGTTGACAAGATTTCAGGTATCAATTTTTTTTATGCGTTTATATGATTTACCATTGTCCATAACAGAGTTGTATTAATTTTAGCTTTTAATTTTGGAAACCTTGATGTGAAATTTCAATAAGACTTCCAGTTTATATTCCTGAGACAGAAACTTGGAGAAGAGTAATAAGAAGAATGAATGCTTCTCTGGTAAATGCTCCCCAGGTCAGTGTCCTGTCCGTATTTTTTTGAAACTTGCTTTCTTTATTTAAACCATTTGAAACTTTACTTTTCACTTATAATGGGACAAGTACAGACTTGTCCAATTATATTTTTGCTGAGTTTTATACTGTGAGGGCATAAATTTCCAAGGATCAATGACCTGCAGTTCTGAAAGAGAATGTATTGTGATTGATGCTCAAAGAATATGTTTATGGCTAATTTCTACATTGGATGGACTTGTGTCCTTTAGTATTTCTGGGGATAGAAGGTCTCCTATGTCACATAATTTGTAATAAATCAGGTTTCCAGAAACAACCTTGTGAATGTAGATCTGCAAATACATGGATACTGACATCACTGAGCAATGTATGGAAGAAAAGAATTTATGGAACTGTAGAATTAGAAGACATTCACTGTCTTGAAACCTGATGGTAAATATTTTACCTCCCGAGAGACATAGATGATGGAAGGAATATGTGACTTTCTATCACCATAACATTGATGTGTTTGTAAGGAGATGCAGATTGCAGTATTCTTGTATCTCTTTTCAGCATTTTATGTCACATAGTCATCTTGGGTTTGTTGACACTTGAAATCTGTCTCAGAAGAGAAATTGCCTAGTGCACAGTGTGGTCAGTTCTCAATATACAGATGATTATTTTCTTCTTCTCTTTTGTTTCATTTTTTTTAGAAGTAGTGTAAACACTACTGTGTGTACCTTTGTACTGCAGCACATGCCATATATTAGTAAATATTTTCTGGAAAATATTATCTTGGTACTATGCATAAGCCATCAAATTTTAAGCATAAATGAATATCCCTCTTAAATTGTTTTCTTCTTTAGCAAAAAAAGAATGTTTCATTTACCCTATGTTTTCTCTCCCCCAGTCTATGTATTACATAGTTGAAAACTCTGACGGGCTGTGACAATGCTTCTTTACAATAGTATTTTATTCAAGTACATAAGTGTTCATCTTGTTATTTTTATATACACTGAATGATACATTATGCTCCTTACATCCTGATTTCCGAATCCAGCCCTTGGGATTGAAGTTACACATGATAGTAAGTGTGATGTATGTAGAAACAATAGATGATAAAGTTAAAATTACAAGATTAAAAATTTATAGTTAAGTAAGTCTCATGAGTAATAATGTTTTTAAAAATTCATGTAGAATTAATATAATTCTCATTTTAAAAGCTCAATTTGATCAAAAAATTATTCTACTTCAATTGAATACATTGTCACATATGACATTTATTTATACATGCATAACTAATTATTATGTAGTAAAAAATCATATGTAATTTATGACATTGTTATTGTCTTTATTACATATATCAACTTTAAGAAAAGTTTCAATAATTATATGCTATCTCTAATATTGGCTTTTCTATTTACTGTCATGAATATAGTCTCATAACATAACTTCACAAAGTATTTGATTCTGTGTGTGTCTTTTGGAATGTTGACTATGTTCACTGATGTTACACACCTTTTATGTTTAAAGAAAAAATGTGACTTTTAATTGATCCAATAATTCTGCATTTCATATTATACGTCTTTGTTCTAGAAAGGGTACAACTTTGTACCTTGGTCTCAGGATATCAACTGAAAATTTTAGAATAGAGTCATATGGGACCCATCTACAGGCAGGACTGATACAGTGTCCCTAGTTGAGCAAGAATGAGAGTTGTACAATTTAGAGGTACAGTTTTACTCATTGTAACTTGACCATCTGTGATAAAGCTACACTCCTCAATCAAGGCAAGAAATGTGTGCTATATTTCCTAAAAGTGCTGATTATGATTATATTATGTCATCCTGTTGCAAAGAAATGGAAAATACAATAAGGACTATTTCGCATCTTTTATTAAAATGAATTTTCAATTTTCTTTTGTGTTTGTTGTTACATTTCCAAGAATTGGGATTGAAAATCTGTTGTATATGTATGCTGGGAAACAACTTTGGATAATAGAATCCAAACTACAGACAAATTTTCAAATGAAGTGATAGTGGCAAAACTTTCATCTCCTGTCAGAAATGTCTCAGAAAACATTAGACATTTACTAAAGGGGAGATAATTTAAGTAATATAGTGTATCATTCTATATACGGCTTATGAAAGAGCAGCAGTGCTTACCTTATGACACATTTCTATAGCACTTCTAGATGTTATTTGTGCTTAACTATTTATCATGACTCAGCTTTATCACAAATTACCTTGAATTCTTTAGGACTTTTTTGCCTAGGAAACCACATGTAGTTTTCCATTACAGAGTCTGTTAACATTCAAGGATGTGGCTGTGGACTTCTCACAGGAGGAATGGGAATGTCTTGACCATGCTCAGAGAGCATTGTACATGGATGTGATGTTGGAGAATTATAACAATCTATTTTTTGTGGGTAAGAAGACTCTTCTTGCAAAACTCTTATAGAATTCCTGATAAATTTTTTTGAATTTACCTACTATGTGTTTATGTTATCTCTCTGAAAGGCCAAAATATTCCCAGAATAAGGGAAATACTGGTTACCAACATAATTTTTCATTGTGTTTCCTTTACATTCCTCTCTACTCTTTTGAAGAGGAAACAGTGTTATATTCTTGGTAATCTCTCAAAACTTATTATCTACTTTTAACCAAAACTTCGGAGTTCCAAAAAAATTGAATATTCAGAACAGTAAAATATATTGCTACACACAATGATTAAAGTATTTTAATGTTACTATTCATTAAAGTCTTCATTTTCAAAATTCATGAAACAAATTTTAAAAATAAAGAAGGTTTTAAATGGAGAAAGAGCTGTTGGTTTGAGAATTTTGTTGTTACCTATTGACGTTTTGATATGCAATCTCTATGTTTAAGTACTGACACAGACTGGTCTTTGTATTCTGAGTTCCACACCAGTGTAGATTACATAATGAATTTGTAGCTGACCAGAGCTCCACAGTGTCACTGTCACAAAAGAAACGAAAAAAATAGATAAATATTGTTTACATGATCTTTTAGTGAGATACTTTCTCAAAGTTCTTTACTGTCCAAACTATTTTTTCTACTTCCTGCAAAATTAACTCTTTCAATAAGAGTTATGAGGCTATTATTATTTTCTGTCATTTGTTATAAATGAGATTTGAGGTTGTTCTAAGCATCCATGTAATGACTGTGAAACAAGAAAGACCACTTGAGAATTCTATCCTTGAGAATCACTAATTTATGTTAGAAAGTTTTAGGAAACATGGGATATTGTCTCACTTATCCACTAATCATAATCATCTATAATTGTACTTTTTTTTTTCAGAAAATCATTGCATGTGTCCTAAATATGAGAATGTCTTGGATCTAGACATACAGCATATTGTCCACAAGGATGTTAATATTCAACAGAAGTCTTACAAATATCATGAGCATGGCAAAATCATTCATGAATACACCCAAAGTGCACTTTACCAAGCTAACTTCAGGGATGCACGTGTTGAGTCATCAAACCAGAACAGACATGAAACTGGAAACACAAGAGAACCTTCCAAATATAAAAGCTGTATAAAGTGTTTAAATTTGTGTTCTCATATTGGTCTAAATCAAGGAGTCCACATAGGAAAGAAAGAACACAGTGGTACAGTGCTTAATAAGGTTTTTGACTCTAAACAAATACTCAGACTGAAACAAACCAATACTGGAAAGAAACCTTTCAAATGTAGTGAATGTGCCAGATGCTTCACCAAGAAATACAAGCTTAGACAACATCAGACAACTCATAGAGGAGAGAAACCTTATAAACGTAGTGAAAGTGACAAATGCTTTTCCCAGAAATGCAGTCATAGCACTCATCAGAAAATTCATACAGGAGAGAAACCGTACAAATGTAGTGAATGTGACAAATCTTTTACTGAGAAAGGCTATCTTATAATTCATCAGCGAAGTCATACAGGAGAGAAACCATACAAATGTATTGAATGTGACAAATCTTTTACTCAGAAACGCTATCTTATAATTCATCAGCGAATTCATACAGGAGAGAAACCGTACAAATGTAGTGAATGTGACAAATCTTTTACTGAGAAAGGCTATCTTATAATTCATCAGCGAAATCATACAGGAGAGAAACCGTACAAATGTATTGAATGTCACAAATCTTTTACTCAGAAACGCTATCTTATAATTCATCAGCGAATTCATACAGGAGAGAAACCTTACAAATGTAGTAAATGTGACAAATGCTTTGCTCGAACCTGCAGTCGTAGCATTCATCAGAAAATTCATACAGGAGAGAAACCTTACAAATGTAGTGAATGTGACAAATGCTTTACCGTCAAAACTGATCTTAGAGTTCATCAGAGAATTCATACAGGAGAGAAACCATACAAATGTATTGAATGTGACAAATCTTTTACTCAGAAAGGCCATCTTATAATTCATCAGCGAATTCATACAGGAGAGAAACCTTACAAATGTAGTGAATGTGACAAATGTTTTTCCCAAAAATGTAGTCTTACTATTCATCAGAGAATTCATACAGGAGAAAAACCATACAAATGTAGTGAATGTGACAAATGCTTCAATCACAGAGGTGATCTTAGAGGTCATCAGAGAATTCATACAGGAGAGAAACCATACAAATGTATCGAATGTGACAAATGCTTTACTCAGAAACGCAGTCTTAGTATTCATCAGAGAGTTCATACAGCAGAGAAACCTTATAAATGTAGTGAATGTAATAATTTCTTTAGAAATAAATGTAGTCTTAGCACTCATCAAAGAATGCATACATTAGAGGATATTTACAAATGAAGCAAATGAGACAAACACCTCACCAAGAAAGATCATCTTAGAACCTGTCAAAGAATACACACAGGAGAGAGACCATTCAAATGTAAATGTTCAAGTCTTTTACTGTTAGCTCATCTCTGACAATATATCAGAGAATAGATACAAGAAAAAAATCTCACAAATGTAACACCAGGAAAGATCTTTACCTGAAAATAAGGTCTAACAAAATATCTGGAAATTGATAATGGGGGTAGGGGAGGAGATTCCACCAGAAAATGTGGCATGCGTTTTACCCAAGTGAATTCTTTGCAACACGTGAGGCTGTTATGAATATGAGGAACTTGTTAAAGCATTTAAGTAATATTCAAATATTAGAAATCACGAAGTATTTTTGCTGGAGAAACTCTGAAAATGTGAGGATAAAGGAAATTTTTCAAATTGTTCACTATTAAGTATTTCATAGTGCACACAAAGTAGAGAACCCAGAGAATGTGGTATTGTGTAACACTTTCGTGGATACTGAAATAATCCATTGCAAAGGAAATCTGATTATACATAGATAATACACGTCTAAAAATGAAATGACATCCATAGCACTCTGTATGTTTAACTCAAATGAAGAAACACAGACACAAACTAAGCAACCAAAATGGGATGTTCTGTCTATATGCCTATAGATGCACAGATGAATGTCAAGTATTCATAATCTTTATCATATGCTGGTTCCAAGTTTCAGGATAGCAGCTGTCTTTGAGTCTCTTGGGCTTCTTCCCCATAGTCCTGTATATAACTGCAATAAATTTCATTGGTTGAACAAGTTGGACTTGGGTGTTTTCAGCTTCAACTTGGGATGGGTAGATAAATATGTGGGCTGCATCTCTGTTGAAAATGTCTCACATGCAACATGCTGAACCCATTACTATTTTCTGCATATTTGTAACAAAAAATTAATACTAGACCAATATTTTTTCCACCTGTGGATAGCAAGTCCTTTGGGGGTGTTAGGAACCTGTAACAGGTTACATGAGACCATAGGAAAAGCTTTTGGGTTTCCATCTGAACCCAAAGCTGCCCTGGTCTCACAGCTCTCTGTACACAGATCCTGTGGGAGCTGGACTCTCAGAAGTGTGGACAATCCTAAGAGCATAGGGGGAACCACTTGTGTTTCATTCTAAGCCAAAGAGGAACCAACCTGGAGCTCTGTGGACACAGGAACCTAGGAAAAGTCAGAGAAAGGATCCTTTTGGTCTCATCCTGTACCCAGAGCTGAAAGCCACTCTCCAGGAGCACTGACACAACTGAGAGCAGAGGTAAGACCACCAGTTATGCTCCCAGGGACCCACCTGGGGCCCTCAGGACACAGGAACTCAGGAACAGTCTGGGATAAAATCCTCTGGTTTCCTAAAGTGCCTGGAGCTGAAGTGGTCCCACAGCTCTCTGGACCCAGTCCTGCTGGGAGAAAGCCTGACTACAGGAGTGCTGACACACAGGCTTAGAGGAGGGTCAAGCCACTCTCAGAGACAGCAAGACCAGCTAGCACCAAAGGTAACCAGATGGCAAGAGGCAAGCACAAGAATCTAAGCAACAGAAACTAAGACTACTTAGCACCCTCAGAGCCCAGTTCTCCCACCAAAGCAAATACTAGATATCCCAACACACCAAAAACACAGGATTTGGATTTAAAATCTTAACTCATGATGATGATAGAAGATTTTAGAAGGACATATTTCCCTTAAAGGAAATACAGGACAACACAGGTAAACAAATAGAAGCCCTTAAAGAGGAAACAAAAATCCCTTAAAGAATTACGGGAAAATAAAACCAAAGAGGAATAAAATCATCCAGGATCTAAAAATGGAAATAGAAACAATAAAGAAAGCACAAAGGGAGACAACCCTGGAGACAAAAAAGCCAGGAAAAGAGATCAAGAGTCAGACGCAAGTATCACTGACAGAATACAAGAGATAGAAGAGAGAACTCGGGCAGAAGATAGAAAGCATGAACACAATCGTCAAAGATAACTAAACCCAAAGTGCTTCTAGCCCAAAACATCCAGGAAATCCAGGACACAATGAGAAGATCAAACCTAAGGATAATAGGTGTAGAAGAGAGAGAAGACTCCCAACTTAAAAGGCCAGTAAATCTCTTCAACAAAAGTATAAAAGAAACTGGAAAACAATTTTCCAAGCAAATGGTCCTGAGAAAAAAAGCTGAAGTAGCCGTTCTAATATCGAATAAAATGGACTTTCAACCAAAGTTATCAACAGATAAGGAAGGACACTTCATATTCATCAAAGGAAAAATCTACCAACATGAACTCTCAATCCTAAATAACTATGCTCCAAATACAAGGGCATCTATATTCATAAAAGAAACCTTACTAAAGCTAAAAGCACATATTGCACCTCACACAAAAATAGTAGGAGATTTCAACACCCCACTCTCATCAATGGACAGATCATGGAAACAGAAATTAAACAGAGACATAGACAGACTAAAAGAAGTCATGAACCAAATGGACTTAACATATTTATAGACTATTCCATCCTAAAACAAAAGGGTATACCTTCTTCTCAGCACCTCAGGGTACCTTCTCCAAAACTGACCAAAAAACAGGCCTCAACAGATACAGGAAGATAGAAATAATCCCATCCATCCTATCAGATCACCAAACTAAAGCTGCTCTTCAATAACAACACTAAAGACAGAAAGCTCACATTCACATGGAAGCTGAACAACATTCTACTCAATAATAACTTGGTCAAGGAAGAAATAAAGATATTAAAGACTTTAGAATTTAATGAAAATGAAGGCACAATATAACCAAACTAGTGGGACACAATGAAAGTAGTGCTAAGAGGAAAGCTCACGGTGCCTCCAAAAAGAAACTGGAGAGACCATACATTGGCAGCTTGACAGCACACCTAAAACCTCTACAACAAAAAGAAGCAAATGCACCCAAGAGGACTAAAAGACTAGAAATAAACTCAGGGCTAAAATCGACCAATTAAAAACAAAAAGAACTATACAAAGAATCAATAAAACCAGGAGCTTGTTCTTTGAGAAAATCAACAAGATAGATAAACCCTTAGCCACACTAACCAGAGGACACAGAGAGAGTATCCAAATTAATAAAATCAGAAAGGGAAGGGAGACATAACAAAATCTGAGGAAATTCAGAACATCATTAGATTCTATTACAAAAGCCTATATTCAACAAAACTGGAAAATCTGGAAGAAATGGGTAAGATTCTAGATGGATACCAGGTTCCAAAGTTAAATTAGGATCAGATAAACCATCCAAACAGTCCCATAACTCCTAAAGAAATAGAAGCAGATATTAAAAGTCTTCCTACCAAAAAAATCCCAGGACCAGATGGGTTTAGTGCAGAATTCTATCAAACCTTCATAGAAGACCTCATACCAATGCTGTCTAAGCTATTCCACAAAATAGAAACACAAGGATCACTACCCAATTCCTTCTATGAAGCCATAATTATGGTTATACCTAAACCAGAAAAAGACACAACAAAGGAAGAGAACTTCAGACCAATTTCCTTTATGAATATTGACGCAAAGATATTCAATAAAATTCTTGCAAACCAAATCCAAGAACACATCAAAACAATTATCCATCATGATCAAGTAGACTTCATCCCAAGGATGCAGGGATGGTTCAATATCTGGAAAGCCATCAATGTAATCCACTGTATAAAACTCAAAGAAAATAGCATTTTCAACAAATGGTGCTGGTTCAACTGGAGGTCAGCTTGTAGAAGAATGCAAATCGACCCATTCTCATCAACCTGTACAAAGCATAAGTCCAAGTGCATCAAGGACCTCCACATAAAACCAGATACACTCAAACTAATAGAAGAAAAAGTAGGGAATAACCTGAAACACATGGGCACTGGGGAAATTTTCCCGAGCAAAACACCAATGGCTTTGTCTCTAAGATCAAGAATCAACAAAGGGACCTCATAAAACTTCAAAGGTTCTGTAAGGCAAAGGACACTGGCATTTGGACAAAATGGCAACCAACAGATTTGGAAAAGATCTTTACCAATCCTGCCTATTTTAGATTAGAGATTTCTTTCAGCCTTATAGTTTGTAAGGGTTTGTCTATGTTGTTGATTTTTTTCAAAGAACCAACTCTTTCTTTCACTGATTACTTGTATTTTTCACTATGTCTCTATTTTATTGATTGGAGCCATGAGTTAGATTATTTCTTATTGTCTACTCCTTTTTGTGTGTGCCGGGAGCCAAGCTACTTAAACACCCTCTATCTCAGGAATGTTTCAGGACTGTTAAGCCTACTTACACCCTCTGGGACACCTAGCCAGTTGTTTGTTCTTAACATTTTTACAGCTTCTGCCTCTAGCAAAACTGTTCTTATCGGTCTATACCTGCAACTTACGGTTTAGGGTATAGGAAAGATGGTGACAGTAGTGAAATTGATCCTGGATCCTGGGTGACCTTCCCACCTGCTTGTCTTTATAAGCCGCTGTTGTTGTTGTTTTTTTGTTTTGTTTTGTTTTTTTTAATTAAAGTTTGAGAGCTTGATCAGAACACTGACTTGCTCTCCTTCTTCATGCCTTCTGTCACCCCATTCTTTCTTTCGCCCTCACCAAGGTCTCTGAGCCCCTGCAGGCCAGGGCATGTGTGTGAGAGTTTTCAGTTGTACTGCTAAGTTGTTAGTATGACAGACATCTTTGCAGGTTTAGTCAGCACTAGGATTGAATTGACTGATTACCTAAGAATTCACTATGAGTCTCAGATATCAGAACAGAGCATCCTACTAGATCCAGTTCTTGTCTAGGCCATCAGAAAGCATGGAGGTAAGCTGTGCAGAGCTGGCCCACGACACCCTAGCGGCTGGAGCTGTGTAGCAGGCTGCCTGAATCTGGCTGGTCTCCATGGGGCAGGATACTACCAGGACCAGGAGAGTGAAGGTTAAAAGAATGTAATGAGATAGATTCTAGAAAGGTAAGAAAAGAAGAGAATGCTCTTGGACTGATAGGTTTAGAGCTACCAAGTTTCCAGAACTGTTCTGTGATGGGCAGGTCTAGGAGAGCTGCTTCAAAGACCCAGGCCAGAGTGACAGAAAAATCCACCATTCCCTTGGTACCTGAGGGTGCCACCTGGTCCCTAACCACAGGCGTTTTACCCAGGCCTGGTCCTTTCTGCTCAGACCCAGTCCCCTGTCTGTGGGCCTGGGAGAGTCAGCAGTTAATTGCACAAAGGCGTGAACCACAGCCAGGAGACCCAAGAATCTCCCAGATTAGAGGACCTGCAGGGCTTGGAAAGGAGCTGGGAAAAAGCAGTGGTGTGTTTTCTGCAGGTGCTTTTAAAGACACAGCTCTCATAATTTTGTTATGGATATCTTACTGCTGTCGGAAGTTTGAGGTCTTATGAACTGGGGTTTATCCTGACCTTTTTCATTTACCTTATGGTTGCTAGAGTACTTTTCAGCTTTATCTCATAGGGCATTTGCAGTATGTGTAGTTTGCACTCGGGGTTCACTTTGCTACAGCAACTACAAAGCTTGATTTCAGGTTCATCCATGCATTTTAATGCCCCTTATCTACCATTTGCCTATCAAAGAGAGTGGCCTTTAGCCTGGGAAATAGGCATCCTCAGAGAGTTTTGTAGATAGTAGTGATATGGGGAACCAGTGCAGGTTTGACTGAATCAGAAAGGACGGGTCCTGGGTAAAACAGGCCATGAGTCGAAAGAGAGAGGCGGAGTTGGAAAAAGGAATAAGAGGGAGAAGGGAGCAGGAGCCAAGAAGCAAAGAGCCAAAGATATCCCCTTTGATATTGTTTGGTTTGTGACACCAGGACAGTGGATATATAAAAACTGACCTGGCCTCCAGGTTCTCCCACCATCCCTCAATCCCTATCTGACATACCCTGCTGTGCCCAGCCCTGAACTTTCCAGCCCAGGAGTTGGGTTGCACTTTGTCCAGAGTCTCTTCCCTATATTTTGTGCTCTCTCTCTCTCTCTCTCTCTCTCTCTCTCTCTCTCTCTCTCTCTCTCTCTCTCTCTCCTCTCTCTCTCTCTCCTCTCTCTCTCAACTTCACTACCACTTCCTCCCTTCCTCCTCTTCTTGTCCTCTATTTTCTCTCTGTATGCCTGCCCTTTCTTTCTCTCTCCCTATTCCCCCTCCCCCTTTGGCGACTCTTCTGTCATCCTCCATTCTTAGGGGCCACTATACTTGTCCAGGACCAGCTTCCCAATAAACCTGATTAATATATTCTAATCTGGCTTGAATTGTCTCATTTCATTGCTGGAGAAATAACCTGAGTTATTCATTTTCCCTGAGTTTCTTTTAGACCTAACAAGGTCTTGGTCAGCCAAGTATACATGCTGTGAGGATATCTGGCCAAGCTATTTTTATAGCTAGAAATCTCAATACAAAGCAGAACAAAATTAGAAAGCAAAGCACTTTTTGAATAACTATGATTGCTCACTTACATTAGAAAGATGTCTTTATTTCAAAAAAGCACTGTGCCCATGCATGTTTGGCCAAGCTGCTGTGTTTTCTTTGCATAATTTTTTGACACTGAGTTCTGTGACTGTAAACTTCTTACAGGAGTGGAAATGCCAGTAACAACTTTTTTTTCAGAGACCTCCTTTAGGAGGCATGCAGCAGTCTGGATTCTGTGGATCAGAATAGTTTTCTTGCTCTTTCTCATGTTCTGGGGTAAACAACTTTACTTGTGTGTATGAATGAGTTTCCTGTCTGATACAGGAGAGTGGAATCCTCAGAGAAAAAAAGAGACCTTTGTTAAGGTATTTTCTCTTTCCTTCATGTTTATTCGTTTGGTAGGTGGGAGCATTTCCTTTTTGTTCCCTGAAATGTTCCAAGTACTTTCTCAAAAATCTCCTTCCCACATGTGGGTGTCTGTCTGTCCAGCCAGATCTGCTCAGCTGTGAATCAGAACTAAGAGCCCAGGATGGTGAAGACGGATACAGGTGTTTTAGGGGAATTGCACAAGGAGTGGGGTGGTTGTCAAGTGACAGTAGAAAGGAAACAGTACATGAAATTCAATTTGCCAGTTTATTTTCTCTTTCTCTTTATACTTATTAAAAAACAAACAGCATCCTTTTGGGTATGCACTGACATAATTGGAATGCTCCACCACTGCCTTTTTTTCTTCCTTTACCTAAAAGTTCTTTATTTCAAAATGAGATTCTGGGAAGAAAATGGCTGTGGTGGAGGAGTTTTTCTTTATATCTTTAAAAATACTTATTATTTAAGGATATGATTATCCTCATATAATGTATGTAATTATATTCACTGCATGCTCTTTTAGTGAATGTATAAGTCTGAGGAAGACACTTGATTTTGGAACTTTAGTGAGTTGCCAATGAAGAACAGCAAGTTCTCTTATTACTGAGCCACATCTCCAGCCACCAGGCTTTAATTGTGTACATTTGTGATAGGCCCAGTATATGGCATTTTACCCTGTGCTTTCTAGGAAAAAATAAAGATATCATTAATATCACTTTTCTACATATTCAAAACTCCTGTTAGAAATAGAGTCCAAATATTTAAGAAAAGAAAGAAGTTGAAAGTATATTTTCACAGTAATTTGGACTACTGCTGTGAGAGATAGTACATTCAAAGGTAATAAGGACAGAGTAATTGTCACACAATTTAATACATTGGTTTCACTAACACAAAATGTTTCTGTTTTATGGAATGCATAATCAATTTTAACATTTATTTGCACCTATTTAGAGGCAGATTCAATACTATTGTGTTTGTTCTGAATGAACATTGTTTTGAATGTCCTGAATGACCCTCAGTTCCTAATCACTCTTAGCTGTGAAGTTTCTCCGAAGTTGACATTTTTCTGTGTTGTGTTTGCAGACTCTTAGAGACAACTTAGAAGATATCAACTGGACATAACTGATATTCCCATGAACTTGCCAGCTGTGAAGATACTCTCATAAAATGTATTATTTCATACCAGTCTTGGGGAGTTAAGGATGCAGTCATGTTTTCATTATTGTACATCTGTGTCATTGCAAAATCTCAAATCTCTAGCTTTTATGATTTCCTATTACTGGCTGTGCAGACAGAAGTTACTGGTTCTCATTATTTGTCCAGTTATGGTTTTCTGAAATAATTTTGTCTTTTATGAACAACTTGTATTATTTTCTCTTTTTAAAACATTATTTTTCACTGGCCTTTCGGGGTTCATTGGAAATCTGAGGGGAGGGGCGAAAGAATGGGGGACAGGAGGCACAAAGTAGGAGAGCAAGTCTGTGTTCTGATCAAGCTCTCAAACTTTAATGAAAAAAAAAAAAACCAGTGACTTATAAAGACAAGCTGGCAGGAATGTCACCCAGGGCCCAGGACCAATTTCATTACGGTCACCACCCTCCCTATAGCCCTAAACCATAAGTTGCAGATATAAATTGATAAGAACAGTTTTTCTAGAGGCAGAAGCTATAAAAATGATAAGAACTAAGAATGGACAACTGGCTAGATGTCCCAGAGGGTGTAAGTGGGCTTGACATTCCTAAAACATTCCTGGGACAAAGGGTGTGTAAGCCACTTGGCTCTCGCAGTTCTTCCTTATACATTGTCATCAGCATTAGTTTTTGTTCCTGACCTGGCTGAAAGGAAGCTCAGAGTTTTGTGGATGAAAATATTATTCACGATTCATAACATGAAGCACACTTAGTATATAATTACTAGCAGTTTCTCCTGGGTGCAGAGTGCCCACGTCCTCTGGGTCCATGATTTATGGCCCTCAAGATTCTTCATTTTCTCCCATGTTTCTTTTGAAATAAACCCTGTCATGGGAATCTGAAAATCTTTATCAAAAGAGATAGTTTGAATTCTATGGAGTATACTTTTCTGTATTAATGATTATATGAAATATTGTTTTCAAAAGGAAGACCTATATGGTACATTAGTGCAACAGAAATGATGCAGTAAAACAGGGTTGATAATTATTTGTGGTAAGAGAAGGGAGCCATGTCTTGCTGAGTTGATTCATTCTTAAGTCTAACAAACTTATAGAAGGATGGGCCCTAAATACAGGTGGACTTTGTAAAATGCAGCCTAGTTAAGTTTAGAGAGCACTGTTGGACACCAGAAACCATTGGAATAAAGAATGAATTACTGATTCAAATAGCACATTCATGTTCCTTCTCTTCTTCAGGGTTAATAATCTTGCATCATGAAAGGTTGTATAGAATAGTTAGTCTGTTCCAAAGGAAACTCTATGCTGATGAGCTAGAGGAGCATGTATGTACCAGAGTAGGTGTTGTGGTGCTTCCTCAGGAGTTACTAGATTTGGAGTTTGTGAAGTTTTGAATTCAGGTGATATGGAGCTCAAAAATCTTGAAACCAGTGGCCCTGACACTCAGCATTTAGTGTGTCCTGTGCTTCTTGGTGCTTTTCCCTTCTAGAAAATATGGATTTTTCTGTTACTGATAAATACTATTTCCCCTGTTTAAAAAGCATTCTTGGAAAACTTGTATCCAAAAATATGCTTCTAAGTACACAGCAGTATTTCTTCTTTTTTTTTTTTAAAAAAGATTTACTTATCTATTTTGTATATGAGTACACTGTAGCTGTCTTCAGACACACTGGAAGATGGCATCAGATCCCATTAGAGATGGTTGTGAGCCACCATGTGGTTGCTGGGAATTGAACTCAGGACCTCTGGAAGAGCAGTCGGTGCTCTTAACCACTGAGCCATCTCTCCAGTCCAGTAGTATTTCTTCTTAAGTTGTATTTGGATAGGTATTGTTTAAGTTTTGTCATTAATAAATCTTGATGTTTAAACATTACATGGAATTGGTCACTGAACTATGATGATAATTCACACGCAACATTACCCTCTTTATCTCTCACTATACCACTACTGTTCTGTCCTTTTTCTTCCCCATCACTCCACCTGGTATTTCATGTTTGATTTTTGTGCCACTTTTGTGTAGTTAGGAAAGCTGCCATGCATTCATGATTGTACCTCTATGTCATCTCAGATGATAAGGTTTCGTAGTTCATATCTCCAACCTCCAGCACTTACCATCATTTAATAGCTAATTCAGTAATGTTCACTATGATATGGATTTCCCATTATAGGCTGTCCAGGCACCAGTCAGTTGTTATTATTGGATCAGTTATACATTTCTGAGATTACTTTGTGTTTTGTAAACAAAGTTTTTGAACCAGTCAAATAACTGCTTTAATGTAAACAGAGCTAGTTAAAGGAAGCTTCAATATTTCTACATGTAGCAAACTGTGTTCCTTCCTAGAACCCTTGGTCCAGACATTGGCTTTTGGCAGTGCCCTGACTATATTTCCTTCCATAGCTAGCCTCAGATCCAAACAAAATTTCTCCTGTTACTTAGAAAATCATCTTGGTTGGATTACACTAATGTACATACTTTGACTAGCTCCTTTATATTGATGCTCACAGGGCCAGCATCAGACTTTGGTGATTTTTCTCCACAATCTTACAGAGCAATTTTTGCCTTTTGAATAATACCACCATGGAGCTTAAGATATTTTTAGACACAGTGGATCATCTGGTCACTTCTCAGCATCATCTTGTAATGCAGAAATACATTGGGCAATTCACTCTACTGAGGAATCCTATTAAAGTAAAAATATGTCATTTTTCAGTTGTTATACATAATAAAAGACATTATAAAATCCATACTTAAAAAAAAAAAAAAACCTGACAAGGGTGAGGAATGTGGCACACTGTTTACCCAGAGCTCTGTATTCACAAAGCAAAGCAGGATAAATACTAAACCATTATGAACATGAGAAATGTGTAAAATTTTGCCTTTAGTAAATGTTTAATCTTAGAAAACATTAAGAATTTGGACTTAAGCTTGGCCCACAGCTCTCTGCTCCCAAACCCGTGGGACAGAGAGCTCACTGCCCAGACAGGTGGACACTCTTGAGACTGCAGAGCGGGAGAGACCGTCAATACTGCCCACCCTTGTCCATATCCCTGGCCCAAGAGGAAACTGTATAGGGCCTCTGGGAACCGGAAGATAGGGCACGCAAGCAGCAGGTCTCCTGTGCTCCAGACACTGGCTGGATCTGAAGGGACCCAGTCAACAGCTCCCTGAACCCAAATACTGTGGGAGGGAGAGCTAAACCTTCAGACGGACAGACACGCCTGGGAAGCCAGAACAGACTACACTCAGCCCATATTTCTGACTCCAGAGGAAAACACCTAACGCCATCCAGGAACCCTGTGCACAGGGTCCCGAGAAAAGGTGGGGCAGGCCCTTCTGGTTGCCGCCCTCAAGGAGAGCTCAAACACAGCTCCCCAGGAGAAACCTTAGGCCAGGGACCAGAGGTAAGACCAACTTTTCTGCTCCAAGTGACCTTCATGGTGGACTCAGGACACATAGAGGCAAAATTCCTCTGGGACCGGACACTTCTGGGTTTTTAGCTGGAGCCTGTACCCCGCTGATCCTGGCCCACAGATCTCTGTTCCCAAACCCCTTGGGAGAGAGAGCTCATTGCCCAGGCAGGTGGGAACACCTGAGACTGCAGAGCAGGAAAGACTGCCAATAATGCCCACCCTTACCCACATCCCTGGCCCAGGAAGAAATTGTAAAGGGCCTCTGGGAACAGGAAGATGGGGGCACTCAAGCAGCAGGTCCCCGGCGCTCCAGACACCGCCCTGATCTGAAGGGAACCAGTCAACAGCTCCCTGCACTCAAATCCCAAGGGAGGGAGAGCTAAACCTTCAGAGGGACTGACATGCCTGGGAAGCCAGAAGAGACTAAAATCTGCCCACATTTCTAACTCCAGTCCTAACACCATCTGGGACCGCTGTGGGCAGGGTCCTAGAAAAGGCTGGGCAGGCCCTTCTGGTTGCTGCCCTCAAGGAGAGCTGAAACACAGCCCCCCAGGAGCAACTTCAAGCCCAGGACCAGAGGTAAAACAAACTTTTCTGCTCCAAGCGATCTGCCTGGTGGACTCAGGATACACACCCACAGGAACAGCTGAAGACCAGTAGACAGGAAAGACTACACGAATGAAAGCAAAACACTCTGTTCCCATTACTGGCTGAAAGAAAACAGGAAAACAGGTCTACAGCACTCCTGACACACAGGCCTATAGGATGGTCTAGCCACTGTCAGAAATAGCAGAACGACGTAACACCAGAGACAACAACGTGATGGCGAGAGGCAAGCACAGGAACCTAAGCAACAGAAACCAAGACTACATGGCATCATTGGAGCCCAATTCTCCCACCAAAGCAAACACTGAATATCCAAACACACTAGAACAGCAAGATCTAGATTTTAAATCACATTTGATCATGATGATGGAGGACTTCAAGAAAGACATAAAAAACTTCCTTAGAGAAAAGCAGGAAAACATAAACAAGTGGAAGACTATAGAGAGGAATCACAAAAATCGCTCAAAGAATTCCAGGAAAACATAATCAAACAGTGGAAGGAATTAAAAATGGAAATAGAAGCAATAAAGAAAGCACAAAGGGAGACAACCTTGGATATACAAAACCAAAGGAAGAGACAAGGAGCCGTAGATACAAGCATCATCAACAGAATACAAAAGATAGAAGAGAGAATCTCAAGAGAGGAAGATCCCATAGAAATCATCAACACAACTATCAAAGATAATGTAAAATGAAAAAATATACTGGTCCAAAACATACAAGAAATCCAGGGCTCAATGAGAAGATCAAACCTAAGGATAATAGGTATAGAAGAGAGTGAAGACTCCCAGCTCAAAGGACCAGTAAATATCTACAACAAAATCATAGAAGAAAACTTCCCTAACCTAAAGAAAGAGATGCCCATAAAAATACAAGAAGCCTACAGAACTCCAAATAGATCTGACCAAAAAACAAACTCTTCCCATCACATAATAGTCAAAACACCAAATGCAAAAAACAAAAAAAGAATATTAAAAGCAGTAAGGGGAAAAGGTCAAGTAGCATATAAAGGCAGACCTATCAGAATTACACCAGACTTCTCACCAGAGACTATGAAAGCCAGAAGATCCTGGACAGATATCATACAGACCCTAAGAGAACACAAATGCCAGCCCAGGTTACTGTTTCCAGCAAAACTCTCAATTAACATAGGTGGAGAAACTAAAATGCTCCGTGAAAAACCAAATTTACACAATATCTTTCTACGAATCCAGCGCTACAAGGGATAATAAATGGTAAAGCCCTACATAAGGAGGCAAGCTACACCCTAGAAAAGCAAGAAACTAATCATCTTGGCAACAAAACAAAGAGAGGAAAAGAGCGCAAACATAATCCACATCCAAATATCAATATAACAGGAAGCAACAATCACTATTCCTTAATATCTCTAAACATCGATGGACTCAACTCCCCTTAAAAAAGCATAGATTAACAAACTGGATACGTAATGAAGACCCTACATTCTGCTGCCAACAGGAAACACACCTCAGAGACAAAGACAGACACTACCTCAGAGTGAAAGGCTGGACAACAACTTTCCAAGGAAATAGTATGAATAAGCAAGCTTGAGTAGCCGTTCAAATATGGAATAATATAGATTTTCAACCAAAAGTCAACCAAAAGGTTAAGGAAGGACACTTGATATTCATCAAAGGAAAAGTCCACCAAGATGAACTCTCAATCCCAAATATCTATGCTCCAAATACAAGGGCACCTACATACATAAAGAAAGCTTACTAAAGCTCAAAGCACACATTGCACCTCACACAAGAATAGCAGGAGATTACAACACCCCACTCTCATGAATGGACAGATCATGGAAACAGAAATTAAACAGAGACATAGACAGACTAAGAGAAGTCATGAATCAAATGGATGTAACAAATATTTATACAACATTCTATCCTAAAACAAAAGGATATACCTTCTTCTCACCACCTCATGGTACTTTCTCCATGACCATATAGTTGGCCATAAAGAGGCCTCAATAGATAGAAATTATCCCCTGTCCTATCAGTCCATCATGGGCTAAAGCCGGTCTTCAAAAATGATAAGGGAAGAACGCCCACATATACATGGAAGTTGAACAATGCTCTACTCAATGATAACCTGGTCAAGGGAGAAATAAAGAAAGAAATTAAAGACTTCTTGGAACTTAATGAAAATGAAGGTACAACATACCCAAACTTATGGGACACAATGAGAGCTGTGTGAAGAGGAAAACTCATACCTCTAAGTGCCTGCAGAAAGATACAGGAGAGAACATATATAAGCAGATTGACAGCACAACTAAAAGCTCTAGAACAGAAAGAAGCAAATACACCAAGGAGGAGTAGAAGGTAGGAAATAATCAAACTCAGAGGTGAAATCATCCAAGTAGAAACAAAAAGAACTATACAAAAAATCAACAGAACCAGAAGTTGGTTCTTTGAGAAAATCAACAAGATAGATAAACATTTATCCAGACTAACCAGAGATTAACAAATTCAGAAATTTGTATCCAAATTAACAAATTCAGAAATGAAAAGGGAGACATAACTATAGAATCAGAGGATATTCAAAAAATCATCAGAATCTACTAAAAAAGCCTATATTCAACAAAACTTGAAAATGTGCAGGGAATGGACAATTTCCTAGACAGATACAAGGTACCAAAATTATATCAGAAACAGATAAACCATTTAAACAATACCATAACTCCTAATGAAATAGAAGCAGTCATTAAATGTCTCCCAACCAAAAAGAGTCCAGGTCCAGATGGGTTCAGTGCAGAATTCTATCAGACCTTCATAGACGACCTCATACGAATACTATCCAAACTATTCCACAAAATTAAAACAGATGCAGCACTACTGAATTCCTTCTATGAAGCCACAATTAATCTTATACCTAAACCACACAAAGACCCAACCAAAAAATAGAACTTCAGACCAATTTCCCTTATGAATATCAGCGCAAGAATACTCAATAAAATTCTTGCAAACCGAATCCAAGAGCACACGAAAACAATCATCCACCATGATCAAGTAGGCTGCATCACAGGCATGCAGGGATGGTTTCATATACGGAAAAACATCAACGTAATCTACTATATAAACAAACTGAAAGAACAAAACCACATGATCATTTCATTAGATGCTGAGAAAGCATTGGATAAAATTCAACACCCCTTAATGATAAAAGTCCTGGAAAGAATAGGAATTCAAGGCCCATACCTAAACATAGTAAAAGCCATATACAGCAAACGAGTAGCTAACATTAAACTAAATGGAGAGAAACTTGAAGAAATCCCACTAAAATCAGGAACTAGACAAGGCTGCCCAGTCTCTCCCTACTTATTCAATATAGTTCTTGAAATTCTAGCCAGAGCAATCAGACAACAAAAGGAGTTCAAGGGGATACAGATCGGAAAAGAACAAGTCAAAATGTCACTATTTGCAGATGATATGATAGTATATTTGAGCGATCCCAAAAGTTCCACCAGAGAACTACTAAAGCTGATGAACACCTTCAGCAAAGTGGCTGGGTATAAAATCAACTCAAATAAATCAGTAGCCTTCCTCTACACAAAACAGAAACAAGCCGAGAAAGAGATTAGGGAAACAACACCCTTCATAATAGTCCCAAATAATATAAAACACCTCGATGTGATTTTAACCAAGCAAGTGAAAGATCTGTATGATAAGAATGTCAAGCCTCTGAGGAAAGAAATTGAAGAAGACCTCAGAAGATGGAAAGATCTCCCATGCTCATGGATTGGCAGGATTAATATAGTAAAAATGGCTCTTTTACCAAAAGTGATCTACAGATGCAATGCAATCCCTATCAAAATACCAATCCAATTCTTCAGAGAGTTAGAACAATTTGCAAATTCATCTGGAATAGCAAAAAACACAGGATAGCTAAAACTATCCTCAAGAATAAAAGGTCTTCCAGGGGAAATCACTATCCCTGAACTCAAGCAGTATTACAGAGAAATAGTTATAAAAACTGCATGGTATTTATACAGAGACAGAGTGATAGACCAGGAGAATAGAATTGAAGACCCAGAAATGAACCTGCACAACTATGGTCACTTGATTTTTGAAAAAAGAGCCAAAACCATCCAATGGAAAAAGATAGCATTTTCAGCAAATTTTGCTGGTTCAACTGGAGGTCAGCATGTAGAAGAATGCAGATCGATCCATGCTTATCACCCTGTACAAAGCTTAAGTCCAAGTGGATCAAGGACCTCCACATCAAACCAGATACACTCAAACTAATAGAAGAAATAGTGGAGAAGAATCTTGAACATATGGGCCCTAAAGAAAATTTCCTGAACAAAACACCAATGGCTTATGGTCTAAGATCAAGAATCAATAAATGGGATCTCATAAAACTGCAAAGCTTTTTAAGGCAAAGAACACTCTTCTTAGGATAAAATGGCAACCGACAGATTGGGAAAAGATCTTTACCAATCCTACAACTGATAGAGGGTTTATATTCAAAATATACAAAGAACTCAAGAAGTTATACTGCAGGGAGACAAATAACCCTACTAAAAGTTGGGGTTCAGAGATAAACAAAGAATTCACAGCTGAGGAATGCTGAATGGCTGAGAAATACCTAAAGAAATGTTCAACATCTCTAGTCATAAGGGAAATGCAAATCAGAACAACCCTAGATTCTACCCCACAGCAATGAGAATGTCTAAGATCAAAAACTCAGGTGACAGCAGATGCTGGTGAGGATGTGGAGAAAGAGGAAAACTCCTCCATTTTTGGTGGGACTTCAGACTGGTACAACCATTCTGGAAATCAGTCTGGATGTTCCTCAGAAAATTGGACATTGAACTACCTGAGGACCCAGCTATACCTCTCTTGGGCATATACCCAAAAGATGCCCAACATATAACAAAGACACATGCCCCACTATGGTCATAGCAGCCTAATTTATAATAGCCAGAAGCTGGAAAGCACCCAGATGCCCTTCCACAGAGGAATGTGGTACACCATGGAATATTACTCAGCTATCAAAAAACAATGACTTCATAAAATTTATAGGAAAATGGGTAGAAATGGAAAATATGAACCTGAGTGAGCTAACCCAATCACTTAAAAACACGTGGTATGCTCGCACTGATAAGTGGATATTAGCCCAAATGCTCCAATTACCCTAGATGCACAGAACACATGAAACTCAAGAAGGATGATCAATATGTGAATGCTTCACTCCTTCTTTAAAAGGGGAACAAGAATACCCTTGGCAGGGAAGAGAGAGGCAAAGATTAAAACAGAGACTGAAGGGACACCCATTCAGAGCCTGCCCCACATGTGGCCCATATATATATACAGCCACCAAACTTGATAAGATGGATGAAGCAAAGAAGTGCATGCTGACAGGAACCGGATATAGATCTCTCCTGAGAGACACAGCCAGAATTCGGCAAATACATAGATGAATGCCTGCAGTGAACCACTGAACTGAGAACAGCCTCCCCGTTGAAACAATCAGAGAAAGGACTGAAAGAGCTTGAAGGGGCATGAGACCCAGGATGAGCAACAATGCCAACCAACCAGAGCTTCCAGGAACTAAGCCACTACCCAAAGACTATACATGGACTGACCCTGGGCTCAAATTGCATATGTAGCAGTGAATAACCTAGTAAGAGCACCAGTGGAAGGGAAGCCCTTGGTTCTGCCAAGACTGAACCCCCAGTGAACATGATTGTTGGGGGAAGGGCGATAACGGGGGGGGGGAGGATTGGGAAGGTAACACCCATATAGCAGGGAAGGGGGAAGGGTTAGGGGGATGTTGTCTTGGAAACAGGGAAAGGGAATAACAATTGAAATATAAATAAGAAATACCCAAATTAATAAAGGTGAAGGAAAAAAAAGAATAAAAAAAGAATTTGTACTTAAGTATTCTGTACTCTTTTTGGCTAATGTCCACTTATTAATGAGTATATACCATGCATGTCCTTTTGGGTCTGAGTTACCTTCGTCAGGGTGATATTTTCTAGTTCCATCCATTCGCCTGCAAAACTCAGGATGTTCTTGTTCTTAATAACTGAGTAGTATTCCATCATGTAAATGAACCACATTTTCTGTGTCCATTCTTCTGTCGTGGGACATCTGGATTGTTTCCAGCTTCTAACTAGAACAAAAATGAACATAGTGGAACACATGCCCCTGAGGCATGGTGGGACATCTTTTGGGTATATTTCCAAAAATGGTTTTGCTGGGCATTCAGGTAGATCTATTTCTAAATTTCTGATGACTCTCCAGATTGATTTCCAGAGTGGTTGTACCAACCTACAATCCCACCAACAAGGAGGGGTATTTCTCTTTCTCCACATCCTCGCCAGCATCTGTTTTTGATATTAGCTATTCTGACTGGTGTGATGTGGAATCTCAGGGCCATTTTTATTTGCATTTCTCTGATCACTAAGGACTTTGAACTATTCTTTAGGTGCTTCTCAGCTATTTGAGATTCCTCTGGTATGAATTCTTAGTTTAATTCTATACCCCATTTTTTTCATTGGGTTGTTTCTTTTCTTGGTGGTTAGCTTCTTGAGTTCTTTATATATTTTGGATATTAACCCTCTATTGGATGTGGGGTTAGTGAAGTTTTTTTCTCAATCTGTAGGGTGCTGATTTGTTTTATTGGCAATGTCCTTTGCCTTACAGAAGCTTTCCAGTTTCATGAGGTTCCATTTATCAATTCTTGATATTCAAGCATGAGCCATTAGAGTTCTGTTTAGGATATGTCACCCTGTGCCAATGGTTGAATTAGGGAAAAGCTGGAAGAAGCTGAGGAGGAGAGCAACCCTGTAGTAGGACTAGCAGTGTCAATTAACCTGGACCCAAGATCTCTTAGACACTGGACCACCAACCAGGCAGCATACACCCGCTGTTATAAGCCCCCCCCCCCACATATACAGTAGAGGACTGCCAGGTCTGGGTTCAGTCAGAGAATATGCACCTAATCCTCAAGAGACTGGAGGTCCCAGAGAGTTTAGAGTTCTGGTGGGGTAGGGGATAGGGGAATGAGGGGGTGGAGATATCCTCATGGAGACAGGGGACAAGGAATAGTTATGGGATGAGGAACAGTCCAAGGGTGGACCAGAAGGGCAGTAAAATCTGGACTGTTAAAAAAAATTAAATTAATAAAAAGAATTTGTACTTAAAAAAAAAACTGCTCAAGTGTAACAATGTAGAAATGTATATCATAAAATTATTTTATTGATTCCCCCTGAAAAAACAAAACAAAACAAAACAAAACAAAAAACTACAAAGAGAAAATCTGTAAGGACAAAATGAGAGAAACCTGAAGGATTTGACTAAGCCTTCAAATTAACACAATCTTACTTTATTTTGGAAAATTCATACTGGAGATAAATAATATTAGTGTACATAGTTGTGCTATGTTCATGTCTATTTTTACATTAAAAGTTCAAGTCTAGAGAGGCAAAAAAGATGGCTCAGTTGGCAGGCATGGGCCTGAAAGATTAAAACCACCCCTCCTAGCAATCTCAAGTACATCTACTAACCAGGCACCAGGAAGTCAAACAGGAGTGTATAGAGCATGTAAAATGTAAATTACCCCATTCCACTTTCAGTCCCAGGAAGACCTGTAGCAATTTTTATTGAAAAAATACACTCACACTGAATACTCAATAGTCCCCATGTTCTTTCATTGTCTCAACAGGATTTTTAAGAATAAAGTTGAGGTGAGATTCAAGACAATCTCTTAACTGTAACCCTGTTGGTGCCCTCGACAACATGGTACTGAGAGCCGGGCAGAGGCCTTCGAGGTTTAAGAAAAAATATATACTCAGTCATTCATGTCAAGAGAATGACAAATCTTTTGCTTTATTCACTGAATATATACCCCAAGTTCCAGGAAGCACAGTGGGAAAAACCTGCTTAAGCCCTCAGGAACAAAGAGGAACAAAAGACAGGAACCAATTATCACCCAGGTGTACCACCCAGGTGTGTCACTTCCGGGCCAGGGCGTTCCTTTGTTAGGAACACAAGGCTTCTACATGAATCAGCAGGGTCAAACACTGTAGGGGACCCAGGAGAGTCCGACATAACTCCCTGTAAAAAGAAGACATATTTCCAACATACCATGGAATAGAATAATGTATATTACCATTCCAAAATACAGTAAATTGGACAGAGTGTGGAAATATTGCAAATCAGGACCACAAACCAGCAAGGCAAGTCCAAATCCTGTATCTCCACAGTTGGTAGAAAATGACTTAGATGTCTCTTGCATCCTTGCTTTGCTGAATTCTCTCTAATGGGCTAGTTTGACTCTCCCCCACCCCCTTTTTTTTTTTTTCCTTTTTCTATTTTTCGGAGCTGGGGACCGAACCCAAGACCTTGTGCTTGCTAGGCAAGCACTCTACCACTGAGCTAAATCCCCAACCCCTCTCCCACCCCTTTTTAAAATCTCTTTTTGATAGTTATCCGAAGGGTCTAGAATCTCCAATATCTTGGAGTCTCTAAGTCATTCTATGATTCACCTTCACAGCTCTACACAAAGGTCTATCTAGTCTTCACAAAGGGACTCCTTTGTCATATTCCTGGCCTCAGAGGGTGTTCTTGACTGCAGTACAAGATTGCACATCTCTGGTCCTACACCTCTATTGATTGTCAATCCAGAACCAGATGGCTAAAACTACCAAGTTCTAATGCTGCTTGGCTGAAACTGATCATTAAAGGTGGTTCCTTAATTTTTTGTTTCTCATGGTGCTAGCTAAAGGTTTGTTTTTTTTTTTTCTCCCATACTACTGTTAGTTTACTTCTTTGCAGAACATAGGATGCAGAGCCAGCAGATCTATAGTTTCCATATCAGATTACAGACCACTGAAAGGTAAAAGTTTTAAAGTTGCCACCCCCTAGACACAAAGTTTAGAGCCAAAAAAAAAAAGAAACAGGTTAGGCCCCAAAATTGTATGTTTCAAGAAGCCTCTCCTAGGGCTATAGAATGGGTAACTACATTGGCCGGCTCAACAGCTTTCTCCCAGAAACTAGCTGACCATAAATCTTAGAGAACAATCTTGAGAAGCAGGAGACAGCTTCTCCTAGGAAACAACCTTAAAAAACAGAGAGTTTCTCCTAAGAAACATGACACCATCCTTGCCCCCTCGGGTTGTGGTTTCTCCCTTTAAATACCTCTTCGCCCAGCCTCTCAGGGTTGGACTCCACTGCCCCTGCATGGGATACACGACCCCAGTGCACTGGTTGCTATCGATAAACCTCATGTGATTACAAGGACGGTGTTGTGTGAGTTCTTGGGGGGGGGTCACGTCATGCCGAGATTTGAGTGAGGGTCTCCCCACTCAGGGGGGTCTTTCAACCACTACAGGCAGCTGAGTGAAGATCCCTTTCAGCAACAAACAAGAAATTTAAAGTATATTTTTCACATTAATTTAAAATCCTGAAAATTGTTCCTTTTGATACAATTATAGTGTGAATATTAGAAGACTGATTGTATTGGTTTAAATGTCCCCCAATGGCTTATGTATTTGGACTGTATGCCCCACATTGGTCACAATGTAATTGGTACTTTCACTAGTGTTCAGCTCAGAAAGAAAAACCCCACAAATCTATTTTACTCTCTTCCTCCTTATTGATTGAGAAGGAGGATGTGAATTCTCAGCTTTATATTCCACCAACATGGCTGCCTGATGTAACCACATTCTGCAGTGTTGAACTGTTTTCACTCTTGAACCGTCAGTCAAAATATACTCTCTGGTTTCAGTCTCATTTTGTTTTTTAAATTGCCTTAGTAATGCTGCATTATGGAAGCAACAGGCAAGTATCCCCTCCCAAAACAAAACAAAACAAAACAAAAAAAAAAAAAACTTTTCAGATTGGATTTAAGGCTTCTTTTCAGAGATCAAATTCAAGTCAGATTCTGAAACTTGATCAGGAACAGGTAGTATGATAAGTCATGGGAACTAACTATTGTTTTTCTAAAAAGCACCAATAGCAAGTCTCCTTCCAAAGACTTGATTACATTCAAAGTAAACTGTGGTGCTATGCTATCATCAGTGAATGCTCTTATTGTCATGCATAGACATTAGTACAGAAAATCATAATGGGTTGGACTGGGTTACTAAATCATTCCAGAGTTACATCTACTAAGGTGGACATCTGTATTATCCCCAACAAGGCTCAAGAAATGCCTACATCAGTCTGAGCCTTTCTTTTAGAACTTATCTACTTATATATGAAGAAGGAATATCATTCTTCATCTAAAATGAGGAATATGATTGAAGAGGTAAAAGTGGTATGAATCAAGGGACTTGTGATGTTATGGTTTCTGACCTGAAGAACTCTATTTTTAATACTATAAGGGACTGAGAATATCTCTCCCAAACCTTCTGTGTGTTTTTCTTTTATGTTTTTGAGATATCTCATGCTCCCCTTTTACAACATTGGATTGGATGTCCTAACCTTGCCACACTGTATTATAGTCTTTGCTAATACTACACCATTCTCATTTCCTGAAATGCTTGTGTGAAAGATGTATTTCTTAATAACCTACTTTTTTTAAAAAATAAAGGATGTATTTATTTTATGTATGTGGGTACAATGTCACTGTCTTCAGACACACAAGAAGAGGGCATCAGATCCCATTACAGATGGTTGTGAGTTACCATGTGGTGCTGAAAATTTCACTCAGGTCCTCTGGAAGAGAAACCGGTGCTTTTAACCTCTGAGCCATCTCTCCAACCCCTTAATAACCTATTTTCATATTTTATTTATAAAATTGTGGAATGGATTAACCTGAGCTTAGACTGCTATAGAGGGCAGAGCTGTAAAGTGACACTAGCCCTTTGGAGGATCCCAGAAGATTCTGTGTAGATCCCAGACAATGAGTCAAGAAGCTGTAGCATTGAAAATTTCTTTGGAGACCCCAAGATGTTCAAGATGCCAGGGTCATGGGCTATCTGCTGAGGAAAGCTGCTAACAGGGAGTGAAACCAACCCAGGAGAAAGAAGTTTGTTGCAGTCAACAAAGATGAAAAAGGAGTTGGAGATCTGATGACTGTTTTCACATCAGACATGGAGATACAGAGTTTGGAGTTTGCCCAGATGGTTCCTTGCCTTGCTTTTGGGGGTTACAGTTAAGTAATTGAATGAATATCAGAAGAGACTTTGAACTTTGGACTTTTAACATTGTTGAGACCGCTATAGACTATGGGAACTTTTGAAGTTGGACTAAACGGATTTTTTATTATGCTATGTTTAGGCATGCTACCCCAATACACTCATATGTTTGAACAAGGTTATGTGGGCCAGGGAATTGAATGTGATGGTTTATATATGCTTAGCTCAGCGAGTGACACTATTAGAAAGTGTGACCCTGTTGGAATAGGTGGGTATGGGCTTTAAGACCCTCATTCTAGCTGCCAGGAAGTCAGTATTCTGCTAGCAGCCTTCAGATGAAGATGTAGAACTCTCAGCTCCTCTTGTACCATGCCTGCCTGGATGTTGCCATGTTCCCACCTTGATGATAATGGACTAAATCTCTGAACCTGTAAGCCAGACCCAAATAAATGTTGTCATTTATAAGACTTGTCCTGTTCATGGTGTCTGTTCACAGTAGTAAAACTCTAAGACAGAAAACCTTCCCCTAAGGAGCCTTGCCCCCGCCAGCGGAAACTCAGTTATTCACGGGGATCAAGGGGGACCCGTATCTGTAGAAGAACAGGCGAGAAAGAGGAGCAAGAACAAGCAGTGTCCTTGTCAAATCTGTTTATTGAGAGGAGTGTACAGCATTTAAAGCTCTGAAGCAGGAACTGAAGCTTAGGGTGTGGGGGGGGGAGGGTACTGGGAAGTACCCAAGTGTCCCACGCGCGACCTCCGCCGGCAAGAAGCACGCGAGACATAGAAATTCTTGCTATGAGTGATACTTTATTCCTATCTCATGGAGAAGCCCCCCCGCGCACCGGCCAGGCGCGCCTATTTAACCCTCAGGCAGGCATCCACACCTGATTGGTTGCTTACTCATGACCTCATCAGGCACGCCCCGGAATGGGCAAAGACCTGGCAGGAAGGCACTCTTGCACATGCGCACAGTTAACTTCCTGAGAGGGGGGCCAGCTGGCGCGGCAAAGGCTGGCGCCATCTTGACTGACTTGGCCTTCCACGTGGGGCGCAGTGGAAGCCAGCGCCATCTAGTGGTGGCGCATGTTATTGCGGCCCTCTACACCCAAGGATATAAGATGAATCATTAAACTGCAAGATGTTCTTCTTAGACAATGAGGCAACAGTCTTCCAGGAACATGTTCTTTCTTTGAAAAGGTCAAGCCCTTCTGAGGTATCTGCTCAGGGCAGGGCCCTAGCTTTGCCCAGTCCAGCAGTCCTGTCCCAGATAGAGCCTGTCACTGAAGAAAGACCTTGTGGTTCAGGTGAAGGTAGCATCCTAGAAGACATAGTAAAAAATTGAAAGAGCCAAAGCCAGAAAATGCAGAAGAATGCAGTGAAAATACTTCTGGACCTAAATTTGCACAACTTCTGATGAGATTGAGACAAACGATGTTTTATCAAGGCTGAGAAGAGGGGTCTTTAAGTTTCAGAGCTTTTATGAATACCTATTGGCAGTTCATAACAGAGAGTAGATGGGTGTCATTTTTTTAGTTATGGATATTAATGAGTTGCCCAAGATTAAGTAAGTAACTTCCCATGGCAAATAAGACAAATAACTCTGTTAAATTCAGAGGATTCAGCTAAAGAAACATATCATGGAAGGAGAAGGCTTGATGTTTTAATTGCTGAAATTACATTCTACATTACTTCTATAATAACTGTTCATTGAGTCAGAATAACATCTAGCATCATAGAGTCATACCTCTCCCTTCCCTACCATGTTTCTTGATGCTTCTTCATAGAATTAAAAGCCCACATATTCACCAGTTTAATCGCAGATGAAAAATTCTTTCACCTCTAAAAGGCATATATCCAATAACTACCCAGGTTTTTTTTTTTTTTTTTTTTTTTATTAACTTGAGTATTTGTTATATACATTTCGAGTGTTATCCCTTTCCCGGTTTCCGGGCAAACATCCCCTTCCTCCCCTTCCTTATGGGTGTTCCCCCCCACCTCCCCATTGCCGCCTCCCCCGACAGTCTAGTTCACTGGGGGTTCAGTCTTAGCAGGACCCAGGGCTTCCCTTCCACTGGTGCTCTTACTAGGATATTCATTGCTACCTATGAGGTCAGAGACCAGAGTCAGTCCATGTATAGTCTTTAGGTAGTGGCTTAGTCCCTGGAAGCTCTAGTTGCTTGGCATTGTTGTACATATGGGGTCTCAAGCCCCTTCAAGCTCTTCCAGTTCATTCTCTGATTCCTTCAACGGGGGTCCCGTTCTCAGTTCAGTGGTTTGCTGCTGGCATTCGCCTCTGTATTTGCTGTATTCTGGCTGTGTCTATCAGGATCGATCTACATCCGGCTCCTGTCGTTCTGCACTTCTTTGCTTCATCCATCTTGTCTAATTGGGTGGCTGTATATGTATGGGCCACATGTGAGGCAGGCTCTGAATGGGTGTTCCTTCAGTCTCTGTTTTAATCTTTGCCTCTCTCTTCCCTGCCAAGGGTATTCTTGTTCCCCTTTTAAAGAAGGAGTGAAGCCTTCACATTTTGATCATCCGTCTTGAGTTTCATTTGTTCTAGGCATCTAGGGTAATTCAAGCATTTGGGCTAATAGCCACTTATCAGTGAGTGCATACCATGTATGTCTTTCTGTGATTGGGTTAGCTCACTCAGGATGATATTTTCCAGTTCCAACCATTTGCCTACGAATTTCATAAAGTCGTTGTTTTTGATAGCTGAGTAATATTCCATTGTGTAGATGTACCACATTTTCTGTATCCATTCCTCTATTGAAGGGCATCTGGGTTCTTTCCAGCTTCTGGCTATTATAAATAAGGCCGCGATGAACATAGTGGAGCACGTGTCTTTTTATATGTTGGGCATCTTTTGGGTATATGCCCAAGAGAGGTATAGCTGGATCCTCAGGCAGTTCAATGTCCAATTTTCTGAGGAACCTCCAGACTGATTTCCAGAATGGTTGTACCAGTCTGCAATCCCACCAACAATGGAGGAGTGTTCCTCTTTCTCCATCCTCGCCAGCATTTGCTGTCACCTGAGTTTTTGATCTTAGCCATTCTCACTGGTGTGAGGTGAAATCTCAGGGTTGTTTGATTTGCATTTCCCTGATGACTAAAGATGTTGAACATTTCTTTAGGTGTTTCTCAGCCATTCGGCATTCCTCAGCTGTGAATTCTTTGTTTAGCTCTGAACCCCATTTTTTAATAGGGTTATTTGTCTCCCTGCGGTCTAACTTTTTGAGTTCTTTGTATATTTTGGATATAAGGCCTCTATCTGTTGGAGGATTGGTAAAGATCTTTTCCCAATCTGTTGGTTGCCGTTTTGTCCTAAACACAGTGTCCTTTGCCTTACAGAAGCTTTGTAGTTTTATGAGATCCCATTTGTCGATTCTTGATCTTAGAGCATAAGCCATTGGTGTTTTGTTCAGGAAATTTTTTCCAGTGCACATGTGTTCCAGATGCTTCCCTAGTTTTTCTTCTATTAGTTTGAGTGTGTCTGGTTTGATGTGGAGGTCCTTGATCCACTTGGACTTAAGCTTTGTACAGGGTGATAAGCATGGATCGATCTGCATTCTTCTACATGTTGACCTCCAGTTGAACCAGCACCATTTGCTGAAAATGCTATCTTTTTCCATTGGATGGTTTTGGCTCCTTTGTCAAAAATCAAGTGACCATAGGTGTGTGGGTTCATTTCTGGGTCTTCAATTCTATTCCATTGGTCTATCTGTCTGTCTCTGTACCAATACCATGCAGTTTTATCACTATTGCTCTGTAATACTGCTTGAGTTCATGGATAGCGATTCCCCCTGAAGTCCTTTTATTGTTGAGGATAGTTTTAGCTATCCTGGGTTTTTTCTTATTCCAGATGAATTTGCAAATTGTTCTGTCTAACTCTTTGAAGAATTGGATTGGTATTTTGATGGGGATTGCATTGAATCTGTAGATCGCTTTTGGTAAAATGGCCATTTTTACTATATTAATCCTGCCAATCCATGAGCATGGGAGATCTTTCCATCTTCTCAGGTCTTCTTCAATTTCTTTCTTCAGAGTCTTGAAGTTCTTGTTGTACAAATCTTTTACTTGCTTGGTTAAAGTCACACCGAGGTACTTTATATTATTTGGGTCTATTATGAAGGGTGTCGTTTCCCTAATTTCTTTCTCGGCTTGTTTCTCATTTGTGTAGAGGAAGGCTACTGACTTATTTGAGTTAATTTTATACCCAGCCACTTTGCTGAAGTTGTTTATCAGCTTTAGTAGTTCTCTGGTGGATCTTTTGGGATCACTTAAATATACTATCATATCATCTGCAAATAGTGATATTTTGACTTCTTCTTTTCCGATCTGTATGCCCTTGACTTACTTTTGTTGTCTGATTGCTCTGGCTAGAACTTCAAGAACTATATTGAATAAGTAGGGAGAGAGTGGGCAGCCTTGTCTAGTCCCTGATTTTAGTGGGATTGGTTCAAGAATCTCTCCATTTAGTTTAATGTTAGCCACTGGTTTGCTGTGTATGGCTTTTACTATGTTTAGGTATGGGCCTTGGATTCCTATTCTTTCCAGGACTTTTATCATGAAGGGGTGTTGAATTTTGTCAAATGCTTTCTCAGCATCTAATGAAATGATCATGTGGTTTTGTTCTTTCAGTTTGTTTATATAATGGATCACGTTGATGGTTTTCCGTATATTAAACCATCCCTGCATGCCTGGGATGAAGCCTACTTGATCATGGTGGATGATTGTTTTGATGTGCTCTTGGATTCGGTTTGCCAGAATTTTGTTGAGTATTTTTGCGTCGATGTTCATAAGGGAAATTGGTCTGAAGTTCTCTTTCTTTGTTGGGTCTTTGTGTGGTTTAGGTATAAGAGTAATTGTGGCTTCATAGAAGGAGTTCGGTAGTGCTCCATCTCTTTCAATTTTGTGGAATAGTTTGGATAATATTGGTATGAGGTCTTCTATGAAGGACTGATAGAATTCTGCACTAAACCCGTCTGGATCTGGACTCTTTTTGGTTGGGAGACCTTTAATGACTGCTTCTATTTCCTTAGGAGTTATGGGGTTGTTTAACTGGTTTATCTCTTCCTGATTTAACTTCAGTACCTGGTATCTGTCTAGGAAATTGTCCTTTTTCTGCAGATTTTCAAGTTTTGTTGAATATAGGCTTTTATAGTAAGATCTGATGATTTTTGAATTTCCTCTGAATCTGTAGTTATGTCTCCTTTTCATTTCTGATTTTGTTAATTTGGACACACTCTCTGTGTCCTCTCGTTAGTCTGGCTAAGGGTTTATCTATCTTGTTGATTTTCTCAAAGAACCAACTTTTGGTTCTGTTGATTCTTTCTATGGTCCTTTTTGTTTCTACTTGGTTGATTTCGGCTCTGAGTTTGATTATTTCCTGCCTTCTACTCCTCCTGGGTCAATTTTGGAGAAAGTACCATGAGGAGCTGAGAAGAAGGTATATCCTTTTGCATTAGGGTAGAACGTTCTATAAATATCCGTTAAGTCCATTTGGCTCATGACTTCTCTTAGTCTGTCTACGTCTCTGTTTAATTTCTGTTTCCATGATCTGTCCATTGATGAGAGTGGGGTGTTGAAGTCTCCTACTATTATTGTGTGAGGTGCAATGTGTGTTTTGAGCTTTAGTAAGGTTTCTTTTACGTATGTAGGTGCCCTTGTATTTGGGGCATAGATATTTAGGATTGAGAGTTCATCTTAGTGGATTTTTCCTTTGATAAATATAAAGTGCCCTTCCTTATCTTTTTTGATGACTTTTAGTTGAAAATTGATTTTATTTGATATTAGAATGGCTACTCCAGCTTGCTTCTTCTGACCATTTGCTTGGAAAGTTGTTTCCCAGCCTTTCACTCTGAGGTAGTGTCTGTCTTTGTCTCTGAGGTGTGTTTCCTGTAGTCAGCAGAATGCAGGGTCCTAGTTGCGTATCCAGTTTGTTAATCTACGTCTTTTTATTGGGGAGTTGAGGCCATTGATGTTGAGCGATATTAAGGAATAGTGATTATTGCTTCCTGTTATATTCATATTTGGATGTGTTATGTTTGTGTGCTTTTCTTCTCTTTGTTTTGTTGCCAAGACGATTAGTTTCTTGCCTCTTCTTGGGTATAGCTTGCCTCCTTATGTTTGGCTTTACCATTTATTATCCTTTGTAGTGCTGGATTTGTAGAAAGATATTGTGTAAATTTGGTTTTGTCATGGAATATCTTGGTTTCTCCATCTATGTTAATTGAGAGTTTTGCAGGATACAGTAGCCTGGGCTGGCATTTGTGTTCTCTTAGGTTCTGTATGACATCAGTCCAGGATCTTCTGTCCTTCATAGTTTCTGGCGAAAAGTCTGGTGTGATTCTGATAGGTCTGCTTTTATATGTTACTTGACCTTTTTCCCTTACTGCTTTTAATATTCTTTCTTTATTTTGTGCGTTTGGTGTTTTGACTATTATGTGACGGGAGGTGTTTCTTTTCTGGTCCAATCTATTTGGAGTTCTGTAGGCTTCTTGTATGCCTATGAGTATCTCTTTTTTTAGGTTAGGGAAGTTTTCTTCTATGATTTTGTTGAAGATATGTACTGGTCCTTTGAGCTGGGAGTCTTCACTCTCTTCTATACCTATTATCCTTAGGTTTGACCTTCTCATTGAGTCCTGGATTTCCTGTATGTTTTGGACCAGTAGCTTTTTCCGCTTTACATTATCTTTGACAGTTGAGTCAATGATTTCTATGGAATCTTCTGCTCCTGAGATTCTCTCTTCCATCTCTTGTATTCTGTTGGTAAAGCTTGTATCTACAGCTCCTTGTCTCTTCTTTTGGTTTTCTATATCCAGGGTTGTTTCCATGTGTTCTTTCTTGATTGCTTCTATTTCCATTTTTAATTCCTTCCACTGTTTGATTGTGTTTTCCTGGAATTCTTTCAGGGATTTTTGTGTCTCCTCTCTATGGGCTTCTACTTGTTTATTTATGTTTTCCTGGACTTCTTTCAGGCATTTTTGCGATTCCTCTCTGTAGGCTTCTAATTGTTCTCTAAGGGAGTTCATCATGTCTTTCTTGAAGTTCTCCAGCATCATGGTCAAATATGATTTTGAATCTAGATCTTGCTTTTCTGGTGTGTTTGGATATTCCATGTTTGTTTTGATGGGAGAATTGGGCTCTGATGGTGCCATGTGGTCTTGGTTTCTGTTGCTGGGTTCCTGCGCTTGCCTCTCGCCATCAAATTATCTCTAGTGTTACTTTGTTCTGCTATTTCTGACAGTGGCTAGACTGTCCTATAGGCCTGTGTGTCAGGAGTGCTGTAGACCTGTTTTCCTCTCTTTCAGTCAGTTATGGGGACAGAGTGTTCTGCTTTCGGGCGTGTAGTTTTTCCTTTCTACAGGTCTTCAGCTGTTCCTGTGGACTTGTGCCTTGAGTTCACCAGGCAGGTCACTTGCAGCAGAAAAGTTGGTCTTACCTGTGGTCCCGAGGCTCAAGTTTGCTCGCGGGGTGCTGCCCACGGCCTCTCCGAGGTGGCAGCGACCAGGAAGATCTGCGCCGCCCCTTCCGGGAGCCTCCGTGCACCAGGGTTCCAGATGGATTCTGGTGCTTTCCTCTGGAATCAGTAATGTGTGCAGAGAGCAGTCCCTTCTGGTTTCGCAGGCGTGTCTGCCTCTCTGAAGGTTTAGCTCTCCCTCCCACGGGATTTGGGTGCAGAGAACTGTTTATCCGGTCTGTTTCCTTCAGGTTCCGGCGGTGTCTCAGGCAGGGCTCCTGCCGCTCCTGGGCCCTCCCCCACAGGACCCCAGAGGCCTTGTACAGTTTCCTCTTGGGCCAGGGATGTGGGCAGGGGTGGGCAGTGTTGGTGGTCTCTTCCGCTCTGCAGCCTCAGGAGTGCCCACCTGACCAGGCGGTAAGGTCTGTCTCCCACGGGGTCTGGGAGCAGAGAGCTGCTGCGGGCCGGGATCCGAGGGTGTGGGACTTCCGGTAAACACAGTGCTCTTCCCATCTTCCTAGAGGAATTCTGCCTCTGTTGTCCCGATTCCACCAGGCAAGTCACTTGCAGCAGATAAGTTAGTCCTACCTGTGGTCCCGAGGCTCAAGTTCGCTCATGGGTGCTGCCCACAGGCTCTCCATGTGGCAGCGACGAGGTTTTTTTTTTTTTTTTTTTTTTTTTTTAAAAAATAAAATTTATTTAGAGATGCTGAAAAACTATACCTGATATTCAGGGAACATGTAACATGTGGTCCATGAGCAACCCTCATCATACTTGACATAAAACTTGAGTTTCCCACTGATTCACTGGATAACCAGTATTCTATCTGGAATCTACATACTATACTGTAACAGTCATAAACAAAATTCTCAATTAATATACAGGAATATTACTCTCTCTGACTGGTCAGTGTCCATGCTCAAGGTTTTTTAGTAACTAATATTTTAGACTAAGCAACAGAAATAACTGAAAGACACAGTGTAAGTGGAAATCCAACTTATTCCAGTCACCATGCAAGTCTGTGTTTATTCTTTCCTATTACTAAACAAGCAATAACAACATAAAATTCAACTACATTACACATGTGATTCTAGATTAAATGGTTAATTATAGTTCATTCCTTCATTAATGAATAAATAATCCTTTATCTACATGCATATGAGCAGTAACAGCAAGTTGAGTCAGAAAATGCATACATGACATGTGAAAAGTAACACAAGGCTTCTCTAAAACAGTGGAACACAATTGGTGAGATTTTTGATTTCTCTAGGTACTCAACAGTTTGTTTTTGAGCAACGTTGTCTAAACAATAAATGACATTTTTGAGAAAGCACAGACAGTTCCAAAACCTCCAAAAATTAGATCAGGATTTAAAATAAATTAAAAGTATTGCAATGAGATAAAACAAGAGAAATCAATCTGAAGACAATACAAAGAGTTTGATATTCTGCAAAGATACTCAGCAATTCTTATCAATATCTTTCATTTCACCAGAAATAAAAAAACTGATCCCAAAAAGGATAGAGTATAAATAAACTGACCAAGGCAGCTCAGTCAGTCAACAGGTTGTCCAGGGCAGGAGTGAGGATTAAAAAGAAAAAGACAATTAGACAACATTATAACACTACTGTGGCCAGTGCAGTTTTTTGTTTGTTTTGTTTTGTTTTTTTGCAGCCTGCTTTTATACCACTTTAAATACACACAAAATGGTAAGATCAGTTCTGGGTCAAAGAACAAGCAAGGCAATAAAGGAAGTCCTATAAACACCTTTCTAGGGGGTAGTCAGGATGACCAAGACAAAAAGACTGCCCACATGCCTCCACTGAGCCTGTGCTGAGCTTTGTATTAACTCAAATGTAAATGTCCCTAATCTTGGCCTATTTCCTGATTTCTGGCACAAAGTCAGATTCCATGCCATATGCAAGTATGTAGATCCTTTCATTTTATCTAGGCATAAGTGTGCCTAGTTGTAGGATGCCATAGACATTCAGAGTTCCTTGGCATCCCAATTTCAAAAATTTAAAATAAGAACATTATTTAAAAAATTGTATAGTATATGGGAATATAACTTCGCTTTTTTATTTTATGAAGATATTGTTTTAAAGTTCCACAATACCTGTTTTGCAATACCTTGTCCTTGAGGATTATAAGGAATGCCAGTAATATGGGTAATATTAAACTGTCAAAAAAACTTCTCAAATGCTTGACTGCAATAGACAGTTCTTTTATCTGTTATAATCTGATTTGAAATACCAAGCATAGAAAAACATAAGCAATGACTAATTACATTTTTAGTCGTTTTTCCTGTTAAAGCAGTTGCAACTAGAAAGCCTGAAAAAGTGTCAATAGTCACATGTACATATTTTAATTTTCCAAAATCAGAAATATGAGTAATATCCATTTGTCATAGTTGATTAGATATAAGTCCTGGAGGATTAACACCATTATGTGGTATAGGAAGAAATTGAGGACAAGTCTTTACAATGTGACTTGTACAGTCTCTAGACATACCAAGTTGTTGCCTCAAGCTATTAGTATTTTGATGATGTGAAGAATGGGATTGTTTGGCTAATTGTTCCTGTGTAAGGCTTATAATTTGTCTGGTATACAAATCTGCTGTGGCTTTGCCTTCACTAAGGGGCCCAGACAATCCAGTATAAGCTCTCAAATGTAAAGTAAGGAACAGTACATTCTCTTAAGTTGAGTTGTATTTATACAAATAAATGAACATTTGAGAATTAGCAGTATCTAAAAAAGGAACAATTTTAAGCAATTGCAAATTACAAGCTATATACTGGATGTCAGTACACAAATTGAAAGCTTAATTTTTCAATATTTAAAAACAGTGGCTACAGCATGTAATTCAATAATCTGTTGAAGGAAATACAAAAGCATGCATAGAGGAATATTTTAACAACTTGACTTTTGGATAATGATTATCCATTTTGCCTGAAAAGTTTGCATGTGCAATAGGCCAAATATTAGTATTCTGCAATAACCAATTAATTGCTGTCTGAATAAGGAATAAATATTTTACCAGGTTCTTTCCCAAAATACTTCCATGATTCTATCCTACAACTCTGCATTAACACAATAACAGCTTCGTAATAGTGTGTTAAAACTCTTTAGAGATGAAGAAAGATAAACCGACATTAATGGTTCCTTTTGCCAAAGGACTTCTGTAGGAATGTGAGTTGTAGCAAGGATTCAAATAGCCAACAATTGATCATAGTCTATATAATGTATCTGGAAGCTAATAGCTAATAGCTAATAGCTAATAGCTTTCTCTACTTTCAGCAAAATTATTTGTCTCTCATTAGTTAATTGTTGAGGGGAAGTAGAGTTTATATCCCTTTTAAGAGTATCAAAGAGAGGCTTAAATCCTGTGGTAAGCTTAAGATGAGGTCTTAGCCAAATAAATAAATGAAGGCCTTTTCCATGGTGGGGTTAAATAAAAGAGAAAATCCATGTTTATCTATATCATTCTTTGGCTGTGCGTCGTGGGAAATGGGTGCATACCTACTTCTCACGGTCTTACCTGAAATAAAATACCTGTGGCGGGGAGGACTTTTTGGGAAGGGAAGCTTATTGGCTAAGCCTTCATGGCCTCTAGATACCTCATTTGCATGGAGAACTCTGTTCTGCACCTATTGTTTATACTTCCTTACGTGGGGTGTGTTACACTTGTCCCAGGACAGGAATCTGGCAGGGAGCAGGAAGTTGCCTAAGGCTCACGTGTGTGCCACCAAGACTCCGGTTCTTAACCAGCTCAATCCACCAAACTCTTTGGCTTAGCACAACTGAAAACTCTCACATGCGAAAATGTAATAACACCTAAATGGAGTAGTCAGCAAGAGATATAATCAGAGCCTGCCGCACATGTGGCCCATACATATACAGCCACCCAATTAGACAAGATGGATGAAGCAAAGAAGTGCAGGCAGACAGGAGCCGGATGTAGATCGCTCCTGAGAGACACAGCCAGAATACAGCAAATACAGAGGCGAATGCCAGCAGCAAACCACTGAACTGAGAATAGGACCCCCGTTGAAGGAATCAGAGAAAGAACTGGAAAGCTTGAAGGGGCTCGAGACCCCATATGAACAACAATGCCAAGCAACCAGAGCTTCCAGGGACTAAGTCACTACTAAACACTATACATGGACTGACCCTGGACTCTGACCTCATAGGTAGCATTGAGTATCCTAGTAAGAGCACCAGTGGAAGGGGCCCTGGGTCCCTAAGACTGAACCCCAGTGAACGTGATTGTTGGGGGGAGGCGGCAATGGGGGAGAATGGGAGGGACACACCCATAAAGAAGGGAGGGGAGAGGTTAGGGGATGTTGGCCCGTAAACCGGGAAAGGGAATAAAACTCGAAATGTAAATAAGAAATACTCAAGTTAATAAAAAAAAAAAAAGAGAGAGAGAGAGAGAGAGAGAGATAATCATCCTCTGGGCTGAAGTATAATAAAATAGAAACATAGAGAATAACACAATGAATAAAAAAAACAAAGAGTCAATTCTTTAAAAAATTCACAAGATAGATAAACTCTTATTCAAACTAACTAAAAGATGGAGAGAAAATATCCAAATTAACAAAACCAGAAACAAAAATAGGAACATAATAATGGATATTGAGAAAAATCCAGAGAATCATAAGACATACTTTAAAAAATGCTAGTCCAACAAATTGGAAAAATAAAAAGGAAATGGATGATTTTAGTGATAGATATCCCATTCCAAAATGAAATCAACATCAGATGAACATTAGACCTATTTAACCCATAGTGAAATAAAAGCAGTTATTAAAAGTCTCTCAACCACAAAAACTAAGGGACATATAATATTTGTACAGAATTCTACAACTTTCAAAGAATACTTAAAATTAATGTTCTCCAAATTGTTCCACAAAACACAAACAGAAGGAACATCACCCAATTCATTTTATGAGGCTCCAGTTACCCAGATACCAAACCACAAAAAGCTGCTATAGAGAATTGTAGAACCTTATGAATGTAAATGCAAAAATACTCATAAAATACTTCCAAGAACACATCAAAAAGATCACCAAACATGATCAAGCAGGCTTTGTCTCAGAGATGAAGGGATAGTTAAATATACAAAATCAATAAATATAATCCACCATACTAAAAACAAACAACTTAAAACAAAAGAAATGATCATTTCATTACATGCAGAAACCATGCAGAAATCAAACACTGCTGCTCCACAAATGTCCTGCAGAGATAAACGATTCGGGGACATAACTGAGCATAATACCGGCAGCTTACAGCAAGCCTAGAACCAAGTTCAAATTAAATGGAAAGAAACTCGAACATTTCTAGTAAAATCATGAACAAGCCAAGGATATCCGTAGTCTGCACATCTACTCAATATAGTACTTGAAGTGCCAGCTGAAGTAATCAAAAAGATACAAATTGGATGGCTAGGGAAGAAGTAGAGACACCTTACTTGCAATCGATATGATAGTATGCATAAGCACCCCAAGAATTTCTACAAGGAAACTTCTATAATTCATAAACACTTTCCCTAAAGTAGATAAATACAAAACAAATGCACAAAAATCAATAGCCTTCCAATATACAAATGACAAACAGAATAAAGGAAAAAATCAAGAAAACAACACATTGCACAATAGACTCAAAAATTATAAAGCATGTAGGTCTTGAGGTTCTGTCTTGTGCTTATATTGCAATACTAAATAATAACCTAAAGGCCTGATTGCCCCTCTCCGCCCACCCCTCCTCACCCAGAGATCAGAGAGTCTGCAAGCACCCAGGTGAGACTGTAACCTTTTTCCCCAAGTTATCCAAGACTGGTGAACAAAGATGCCCACAGCCCATAAGTGGGCAAAAGAGAGATATGCTTGGGGAAAGGGGTGCCAGAGAATAACCATGGGGAAAAGGAAGGTGGCAAAGGAAGCCACCATGGGCTAAGAGTCTTAGAATAATGGCCAATTGGAGTTAAAAGCAACCCAGAAAGAACACAGCAAAATATAACAGGATTGATAGCTAGGAAATAGACATAATAATAGCATGGGGAATAGATATCTTCTCAGTTCTAGTGCTGAAGATTGTGTGTGTGTCTTTCACCTTGGAAGTCAATAATCCAAAGCCGGGTAGAAACAACAGTTGGGATTAAATAATTTCCACAACACATTGCAAGCAAGTGAAAGCCTTGTATAATAAAAAAAATCTTTGAAGAAAGAAATTGAGGCAGATACTAGAATGTGGAAAGATCTCCCATGCTCATGGATCAGTGGGATTAACATAGAAAAAATGTGACTGCCCAAAGAGATCTATACAGTCAATTCATTCCTGATTGAAATATCCGCTTGTAGGTTACAGACCAGAGTTACAAAGTGAAGTGTATGCATATGTGCCCTTTCCCTAGATAATTCATGCATTACTTAGTCTGTTTTCCTTACCATCCTTTTCTTATCCATAAATCTACTGTGCATGGAATTTTAAGTACTATAAGACGCGACAGTATTTTATTTTTCCTGGCTATCATCATTCTGTTCTGCTATCACTATATTTTCACTTACAAGACCTGGGGCTTATGCTGATGTTTTCATTTATATTATGGTTGTTAAACTACTTACAGAAAACAATTCATGCAAAGTATTTGCATTATCTATTTTCTTTGCTATTGTGATCATGATAAATCTCTTGGAGTTTAACTTCATCCATGCTTTCCAACTGCCCTGTTCTACTGTTTGTTGTTTCTATAGTGACCTTTGTCCCTGGATCTCCCCAGAGAGTTTGCACAGCAGCCTCTCATCATTCACTCTCCCATTCAATTTTATCCACATTTTCATCTTAGTAGTATGTTTTGAGACACCGTTTGGAAAGGGACCAGACTTTTGACTCATTTTTAGTATTGTGTGTTAGGAATGCAACAAAAGAAATTGGAATCCCAGGGTGCTGATTGTATTTTGCTGTGAGTTTGTAGCCCAGGAGACTTGTATTCTAAGCTAACAAATGTGGCTGCCTACTTATTATCTGAGGGTTTTAGAACTCACTGATCTGTGTGGCACTTCACAAACTATTCTGCCCAAGCTCAGAGAAGGAAAAATATGTTCACTTTGATTTTATTCTTCTTGCTTGGGAACATTCCACTTTGTGTGGCTGGTTTTATTTATCCCAGGTGCTTTTGGAGAATAAAGCAGAATAAAGACAAGGATGGAAATCTGGGAACAGGCTGTACCTTCTTTAATGGACCAGTACAATGGCCTGTGGAGAAAGAGTATTTCAGTCCTATTTTGAATATACAGTAAGTGCCTTTATATTTTCCATGTACATAT